>NC_080066.1:115222131-115522131 GCF_949987535.1 Balaenoptera acutorostrata | reverse complement strand
AAATGTGAAAATTGTCCAGAACTTTATTTGCCTAAAAGTAAATTAATAATGAATGAAAACAAATTATTACTTTTGGGGGAAGCGGATGCTGGGTTTCACACAAAATCATCAAAGAACAATGAAGTAAGCTGGACAACTGGGCAGGCCAGGGACAGTCTCATGATAACATTCAAACTTCTTGGATTAGTTACTCCACAATAGTTGTATCGCTGAAAGTATTTCCAACCATATGCCAGATGTAAAGATGAGAGGGCGCAACCCATGCGTCTTTGGGAACCGTCATGGTTTCTATTATGGTTTTGTTTATCTCACATTAAATCATACCCAAAGACATGAGGCCACCTTGTGTATAGTTTGTGTATAGTGAGACTTTGATTAACACAAGGTTCCTGTAAACAAGGGGTTACAGGAGAATGGCTTGGGTGCTACTCTGCCTTAGTAAAGGTGGCATCAGCTGGGGAGGAGCCGTGGCACAGACCCACAGATCTTTTCAAGGCAAGCCCATGAAGCAAGCTGCACTCCTATGTGACGACAGCAAGGCTGCAATGAAGGGTATCGGGGACTCCACCACTCGGATTAGGGGTAAGTATGTCTGGGATATGGGTGTGTGGAGACCCCGTATCACTTTGCCTGCAAGGGAAGAAGGAATGGGATTGCCTGCTAAGACCTCATGGGAGAAAATAAGAAATTAATGTCCTCAAATGCATCCAAGCTACCAAAGATTCTGACTGCAAGTGCGTGCCTGGGAATGTGTCTTCACTGATAGTGGGAGGCACTGGTCCAGCTGTGGCCTTCCTAGTAGGCACTGCGGATGCAGAGGAGAAATACTTTCAAGCTGAGGACCCTACAAATGTCCACTGAGAAGGTGAAAAGCCCAAGCCCTGCTCTTTGAGGTCTTGTGGTAAAGGCTCTTTTCACTCTCTAACACACATTTTGTGGCCAGGACTGCTTCCCTCTCCATTCTGTTGTCAGGCACAAAACTGCCCAGTGGCACAGCAGCCCAACACGAGGGGCAAAGGAAATTGCTGAGCTCCAGCGTTTCCCTTGGAATCCTTGGAGAACAATTTCGTACTGAACTCGTATCCAGGATACAGAACACTTTTTCCTGTGTTGAGAGGGAATGACACAACTGGGCATTGTGGTGTGACCTAAATACACAGGTAAATATTTGGACACTGACTCGCCCTTCACCTGGCATTAATCCTTTGCCCTGCATTTTCAGGAGGCCATGATGCAGCCAGGGAAGGCACCTTAAGCCATTATTGCCTTCTGATGGTATAAAAAGCTTTCGTGGGACTGGATCTGCTCTCATTATGTTACCTTAATGTTGGCAACTGAGAACAAGGCAAGTGAGAAGGAGGCAATCCTTCCCTAGGGCTTGAGCTGCCTTTTCAGCAGGAAGCAGAGGAGGCTTCTGGCCTCTGTCTATTCCCAATTTCTGCAGCCCAAACTCAAACTTTACCCCCATTTCTGCTTTTATGTTTGCTGTCTTTTAAGAGTACAGTAGCACAAGTAAGCCTGAGCTATATACCAGCTCTGCCTTCCTTCCACACAGGGATCAGTAGAATTGGAAATTCTAGCACCTCCATAATCTCTAGTTTGTACCAATCACATTACAGCTTAGAACAGTACAGTCTCAGGCTGTCTAATATATGAGATGTTATAAAGCTTTCCCTGCTTCACTTATTGATCAACACAACTAGCTCTTAAAAACAATTTTAATCAGAAAGGGGATGCCCTTCTCCATGTAGTTTGAGTATTGGTTTTATTATTTTTCTAGTGCTCTCCTGCCCAGAGAAAATGTAAATGAAAATATTAAATGTTCCTAATTGTCCTAAGCGTCTTTTTCTGCTCAAAATGGGGCATCCCCTTTTAAAATTTCATGCATGTTGCTATTCCTTGAGTTTTATCATTTGTCAACAAATCAACTACCTGCTTAGCAGCTCTCATGAGGGATTTAAAATAGCCACCATGAAAATCCTGGGCATTTACTATTTTTATAACAAACTTGATTGTCACCTATGATATTTCAAAGATCACTCCTCATATAGACATCACACTGGAAATTAGATGCAGGGCCTGCTTTCCATGGAACATTATGCAGAGGCACTCTGACTAATAAATCTTTGTAGCTAATGCATTCCAGATGGAAGCCATGTCTCACAGATTTAACCTTCCTAAACCCTTCCAAAAATTCCTCCCATCAAAAGCTCACAGAATGAGATATGTTTGATTGAAATGGGATCATCAATACATGACAACTAAGTAATAGTACAAATGATTACTGCTTGCAGGAAAATTGCCATATTCCTTTCCGCAAAGACATGGTTTTGGACAACTCCCAGGACAAGAAGATGGACTGATATGTCTTACTGGTGGCTTAAATGCTTTTTTCTTGAGTCCCCATTGCTATTAACAGATGCTATACAGGGAACAACCATTTCTGTCTCTTTAACTTTCGTACATGCATAACAGGCTGCTAAAAGGAAGGATCAAGACTCTTAGAGGAGCCACTAATTAACATCCTGTTTAATCATGTCACCACGGTTAGCAGTCTACATCATTCGTTTATGTCAGGCAGACACAGTAAAACATCTAAACACCTACATGTAGATTCTTATAGAATCAGTCATGTGCAGTGGCAAGGGCAGTGTCATACAAGACTGTAGAGGTACCTGTAATGTTTAGAAGCATTACAAATCACCCCATCACAGGCTTAGCTTGTGCAGTCTTCAGAAACTTGGCTTTTTCTTCTGGTAGTTTCTCAAGCACAGGTCAACTTATAGCACATGATGTTTTATATGTTTACAGGGAAACTGAACTTCCTGGAATGACAGGAAATGCCACATACCACTGCCTGTTCTCAGATGTGAACCATCTGCAACAGAATATGACCTCATGCGATGAAGACTCAAGAGAGTTTCACAGGAAGCTTCCCATTGAAAAGTTTTGAATTCATAACTCAATTTCTCTTCTAAACTTAGGAGCTGAAATGCAGTAAAACTTCACTAATTAAAACTGATGAATGAAGGTCAGACTGAATTAGTGAAATACAGTAGACCCCCTTATCCGGTGGGGGCGGGGGGTATGTTCCGAGACCCCCAGTGGATGCCTGAAACCCAGGACAGTACGTAATCCTACATATACTATGTTTTTTCCCATACATACACACCTATGATAAAGTTCAATTTATAAACTAGGCAGAGTAACAGATTAACAACAGTAACTAATAATAATAGAACAATTATAAAAATATACTGGAATAAAAGTTATGTGAGTGTGATCTCTCTTTCAAAATATCTTATTGTACTACACTCACCCTTCTTCTTGTGATGACGGGGGGATGAGGTAAAGTGAAGTGAATGACATGGGCACTGTGATGGAGCGTTAGGCTACTACTGACCTTCTGAAAATACATCAGAAGGAGGATCTTCTGCTTCCAGTGGTCCTGGATCATGATGCCATGACAATGTTGATGGTTGGATGTAAGGAGCAGACGATGTTGATGCTTGGGGATCCTGGGCAGGATGGAGTGGGACAGTGTGAGGTTTCATCAAGCTACTCAGAATCACGTGCCATTTAGAACTTACGAATTGTTTCTTTTTGGAATTTTCCATTTAATATTGCTGCACCATGGTTGACTGCAGGTAACTGAAACCACGGAAAGCGAGACTGTGGATAAGGGGGAACTACTATGTGAATGCTTTCATGCTTCATGGTGAATGAATAAGTGAATGTAAGCAAATGTTTCTTTGTTTTGTTTTTACTTTCAACGACTGCACAGTTGGTAACCTGAATTCACTGCTCACAAACATTATGGTATATCTTAAAATGCAATGCTACAGTATTTGCAGCAACTGCCTGGATATAACAGATTACTGTGCTGTTAAATTCACACAAAAGGCTTATCTCTGTAAACGTGCCTGGTGGTCCTCTGCATGGCAGAAACAGCCCTGGGAGCAGTGCAGAGACCTGGGCTCTGCTCCGGCTCTAAGTGAACACTTGTGTGGCCTTGAGGCTACTCACTTGGCCTCCAGCATGCTTCCCTGCTGCACCTGGTAATGGAGATTTGGCTACAGCTCGGCGTGTCTCATCAGTAGGCACACCCATCAGAATCACCTCGTTTCTGCTCCCAAATATACCTACCTATTCTTAGAGTTTCTGACTCAGTGGGTCCTGGGGTAGGATCTTGGAATAGGACAGTTGAACAGAACCCCCAAGCTGATGTCCTGCATCCCCTGTGAAGAAACTACACTGGATAAACCCTGAGACCCCTTGCAGCTCTCAAAAACCATGGTCCCACTGAATTTATGCTCATACTTACTTATAAAAATGGTCTGGCACATGCCTAGGGAAAAAGGGCTGAAATAAGATACCCAACAATAACAATAACTGCTAACCTCTACCAAACACGCATTTTACCCAGGTGCTGTTCTAAGCATGGCTCACAGATTAGCATGTTTTACACTCCCAAAAGCCTTAGGAGGCTGAATTATGGGTGGAGCCTCTTTATTATCCCCATTTTATGGGAGACCCACAGAAGGTTAAGTAACCACAATGTTAAAAGCAAATTATTACCTGATTGGTGAAATTAAGGATAATTTTCTTTTTTTTCCCTTTTGCTTTTCCACACTTTCCAATATTAAAAAAAAAAAATCATGTATTCCTTATAAGACAAAAAATGTTTAAAGTTTAAAAACAAATTCCATAAAGATTTCACGTAGCATACATTCATTGGCACAGAAAATATAGAACTAGGGACCTGCTATTAAGTGTGTAGAAAGCCAGCAAATTACAAAAAAGGGTGCATTTTCCAGAAACAGGCTAAAAGAAGCAATCATAACTAAGCATGGAACTTGGTCCCTGGTAGCCATGGCAAAAAGAGAAAACCTCCAGAATTGCAGAAAAATCTTTAGTTAATGAAGGAAGCATATCAGATCATCAGGAGAACTGAACTTTTCCAAAACTCGAAAGTTGAAGAGGAATTTCCACATAGGTCTCCAGGTAAGAAACTTGATTCTGTTATTCCAACACTTTAAAAAAATAGGTCAACAATGCAAAGGCAAACTTAAGCCCAGCTGGGGTTGAATTATCATAAAAATCTGAACTGGCAAAGTCAGAACAAAAGGACTTTGACTCTATGAGATTGCTGGCCCCATTTTTTTCCTTTTTTCTTTTGTTCAAGAATTCATGGATAATAAATCCAGAATGTGCTGTTTGTATAAAAGGCAGATCTTCATTATCAGGAAAAGCCATTTATAGAACAGTTTTGGTTTCTTTAATCACAGCCCTTAAAAGGTCTTCTAGATACTAAATAACAGGGAATATTGGCGGGCAGGGGGTGGGGGGGACTAAAGCCCTTTATAAGCTAGAGGACAAGCCTTGCTCACGAGTGACACATGCAAAATCAACCCTAAATCACACAGTATCATTATCTTCTTTATGCTCTGGCTCTAAAATTCTTAAGAGCCCCTGCCCAAATGTCCTCCTCACTTTGATCTATGGTTGTAATCTTACATTAAAACTCAGTCACACCAGGGAATGTCATTTGGCCAGCTTTCAGGCAGGTCTTAACAATAGACCCCTGGCTGAGACAAGGCTGGAAGAGATCAAGCACTCTTCACCTCCGGGAGCAGCAGGGGCCTGGCGAGGCAGGCACACCTGAGCGAGGTTGCTCTTGAGCTTGGAGCTTGCCTGGCTCATTCCAAATGAACCCGGTCCACACACCTGTCTGTGAGAGCGTCGGCAGCGCCTGTTACTGATGATCAGATCATTGTATTTAGCTGGTGTCCTATAGCAGGGGAGAAAGTCACTCTGCAGTACCAAATTTTTTTTCTTTCAATAGTAAGGAACCACGCTTACCCAAACATAATAAAAAAAAAACAGAGAGGGAGTTTAAACTTGAACAGAAATACATGTCCTGCCATTCTTTTTTTTTAAAAAGTGATTGCTACCTTCGGTCTAGCAGATCATCAGGCTGAATATTCGGACTTGATTTATCAGTCTCTTCATACTCTTTCTTCAAAGACTGCAGAAGAAAAGCATGTGTCTACTTTTTGAGGAGCTCTTTTCACATGAGATTAGAAAATTTGGGATTTTTTTCCATATCTAATCCTATTACTCGTTAATGAATCCAATCGGCCTCTGTGATTACAATAAAAGCAAGTGGCTAGGGCCTCAACATTCAGCGCCTCCATCACAGAAACGTTAAGTATGTGGGTGCAACCTGCTGTGAGAACGCCCAGCCCCATCTGAGAGCCCACATCCAGGAGCCCGAGTGCTCTAAGTACCTTTCAGTTCCTTCGCTGTCTGTTCGCACTTGTTCACAAAGCCACTTAAAATTAAACCAATATAGATTTTGGCTCCAGCTTCAGCCAAGTTCTGGGATAAGAGGGTATCAACATTAATATGATGAGACAAAGGGCTTTTGCAACACATTCTCAACTCTTCTTTTTCTAAGAACGGTAGATTTTAATCTCATTATGAATTTAATGCACAGGCTGTGAGCAGACTTCAGCAAAACACAGCACCTCACGTAGAAGCCCATACCCTGCCTGTGGATGTAAATGATACTTTACATGGATACTTCTGCACAGGGTTTCACGAGGAAGGGAAGGTTTTACACAAGGGTTAGAGAACCTTGTTCTGGAACTTCTGTTTTTTCCTGTTCAAAATTCTGAGTAGCTTTAAGAAGACTTATATCCTTTCTTTATTCCTGAATTTCTCTCTCTATAAAATGGGTGTAAGAAAAGGCACAAGAATAACGGGTCCATGTGAACTATTCTATTCAAGTGATTGTAAATCTACAATTAAAAAGTGAAATGAACCTAAAAGAAATCATAATAATGAATCACATGTCTGTAGCAGATACTTATTTTTAACATTTATTATCCATGTTAAAACATTTTTTAAACTTAAAAAGAGCTTATTATAAAACAGGTCACTCTAAGGTATAAAAATGGGATTGACATATATGCACTACTATGTATAAAACAGATAACTAATGAGAACCTACTGTACAGCACAGGGAACTCTACTCAATGCTCTGTGGTGACCTATATGGGAAGAAAATCCAAAAAAGAGGGGACATTTGTATACATATAGCTGATTCACTTTGCTAACATAACATTGTAAAACAACTATACTCCAATAAAAATTAATTAAAAAAAAATAAAACAGCTTACTCCAAGGTATAAAAATGACCAAGGGGGTTGCGGGGTAGGGGAGGGGCACAAGCTAACATTTGCTGATACTTAGAATGGGCAAGGCAGTCGGGCAGCATCTCATTTCATGCTCAAAAATCCTATGCAGTAGGTTCTATTGTTGTCACTATTTTACAAATGATGGGACCGAGGTCCATAGATTTGGCCAAGGTCACATGGCTAATAAATGGAAGAAGCTCAGACTTCAAGTTTACTGGGCCTTTGAACTAAGAGCCTGCTTTCTTAACCACTTACTATACTACACCGAGTAACATAAAGAAAAATAAGAGGGGACTTCCCTGGTGGTCCAGTGGTAAAGAATCTGCCTTCCAATGCAGGGCACGCAGGTTCCATCCCTGGTCGGGGCAACTAAGCCCGTGTGCCTCAACTAGATAGCCCACATGCTGCAAACTACAGAGCCCACGCGCTCTGGATCCCGCGTGCCACAACTACAGAGCCCACACGCCCTGGAGCCCGCACGCCACAACTAGAGAGAAACCCGTGCGACACAACAAAGAGTCCTCGCCGCAACGAAAGATCCTGAATGAGATTCCGCATGGCTCAACAAAGACCCCACGTGGCGCAACGAAGACCCCGACGCAGCCAAAAAATATAAATAAATTTTTTAAAAAAAGAAGAAAAATAAGAGGGCCCACAGGGCAAGTGAGGACACATGGGTTCTGGTACTATACTTATAGATGATCATGGGCAAGAAATTTCCCCTTTATTCTGTAAATATTTATCAAGCATGTATTTTTTGTGTGCCAGATACTGAATTCTGGATAAGGTACTAGAAACCCCGAGATAAAATATGGTCTTGACTCTCAAGGGGTTCACAGTCCAGTTGGGGAGATAAATAATTTGATCCACAGCAAAGAAGTAATACTAAACATCCTAAGAATGTGATCATTTTCAGCTGTTAGAAAGTGATCAAAGATCATCATTTCAACTAAGAAAGGCTTACAGCAGCTACAGAGTTCCTAAGGACATCAAAGGATAATTGTCTTATGAAAACAGAGTATCTCAAGTTTAAATATTAAAAAACCTCAAGTCCAGTAAACACCTTGCAATCGTGATGATCAATAATGCTATCTAACCACATCTAACTATATGTGAGAATACTTGTAAACAATGGACGGAGAGAGTTGAGTAAAATCAATCAATAACAATTAAAGTATGTCCTGAAAACCTCTCTCTCCAATTTACATTAATTCAGATTTAAAAAAAAGAGCAAATGATAACATATCATGGCCAGTTCTAATATATAGTACAACTCAAACTACAAACAATCTTGAAATAAAAACAGCATTTAAGGAAGGTTTACATGAAGAAATAAAGTGCCAGATATTGAATTGGAAAATTGGGAATGTAATTATGCTAAATATATCTAGACCCAGACATTTTTTTCTGTCTCATTTTACGATTAATGAAGGAATTTAAAAAATTGTTTGGAAAATTATACTCTAAAGGACTGAAATTGCTAGTTGCTAGGATTATGGGTCACATTGCTTTTCTTTGTACTTTCTCTAGTCTAAGTGTTCTGCAATGAACATAGACTGTTTCCTTTTGTTCCTTTAACATGACTTTAGATGCATCAGCAGAGCCCATCATAAGGCACACAAGGCACATACTAGGGCCCAGTTTTGCTGCAGAATGGAGAAATGTCATGTCAGATGCTAGAGCATCAACAATCTATATGTTGCATGAAGAAAAGTGTCCCCAAAGAAAAGAGCAGCCAGCTGTCCTTTAAATGAAATTCTGGTACTGCCTTCGGAGAGTATATGCAATGAGAACTTGGGTCCTTGTGATATAATACTTTTAATGGGTGAGCCATTTCGACACTTTACATACTGCAGAGTAAGTTTCTACAGAACTTTCTCATTGTACTCAGTGCTGTCTGTGCAGTTAATTTAGGCATCAGAAGACTCAGTTGTTAATTTTCTGACTTGCCTCTGGACTTTTAAATGCTATTGCTCCAATCATAACACGTCGAAACACTTACACAGATTTCAACAATAATATCCACAGCTGGGAATAAATCAAAGCAGTTTTATCACTGATTAAGTGCTATTGAAATACGGTTACAAGACAACATGAAGCAAAGGACAGATTTCACTTGGGAAGATTAAGACGAAGCCTGGGAAAAAAAAAGGGTAATCCAAACAAAGTCTATGCAACATTTAAAAATATGTAATTCAGAGTTAGAATTCATTTTTTAGCTATTTAATTCTCAGTTTCCTGTGTGTGTCTGTGTCTGTGTGTGGGTTTATGCTATAGAGTGGTTCAACCACATAAAATGAATTTAGGCGCAGCTGTTTTTCAAGCTCAAGTGTCTTCATACTAAGACGGGGGTCAGCAAACTTTTTCTGTAAAGGGCCAGAGCAGAAATATTTTAGTCTCTGTAGATAGTAGGTTCTCTGTTGCAACTACTTAATTCTGCCATTTTATGTGAAAGTATGACAATACACGAATGAGCCTGGTTGTGTTCCAATAAAACGTTATTTATAAAAAACAGGCAGAGGGGTGGGTTTGACCCTTGTGGTGTAGTTAACTGACTCCTGCACTAAGATACAAGTTATTCCGTCTACCCAGAAGACTCCCTGAATGAACAGGGGTGAGAGCAAAGGGTGTAGGGATGGAGTTGGGGAGGACATGTGGGACTTGAGCATACTCAGTCATCCTAAGACTCAGCCTTTTCCTTGGCGTGAATCTGCACCCTGTCCAGATGTTGTGCAGTCTCTTTCCTGTGGACATATTGCAGACAGCAGCCCCTCTGCCTGCTCCTTCAGGCCTGGGCAGCACTGGGGTAGTTAACTCTCCCTGGGTACCCCCAAGTTCTTTCTTTAAAAAAATCATTTCCATTCTCCTCCTCCCCCTTTCCAAGAGCCTTTTCATTTCCACTGCTGATTCCACAGGCCATAAATGTCAGAGTTTCCTCTTTCTAATCAGATCATTTTGGCCATCCCTTGGACTTGGCTGCTGTCTGGTGCTGAGAGATCTGGGCCTGCTCACTCTGAGGCCGTGCTGACCAAGCCAGGCCAGATGCTTAGCCTGCTATTTTGCAAGCACATCTGTGCAGAGGTCTGGATGTGGGAAAGCAGTTTTCAGCAGTGTTTGCTCCTTGTCTCAGGGGCTCTTTGACATTTTCATCAAGGATCCAGATGATGGCAGAGAGATGATCCTCATTATGACTGCAGATCACCAAAATTTAAGTGTAAATGCAATTCCTCCTTGCAAGGTAGTCTTAATTTAAAGTGATCTTGCCAGCTAGGAACAATGGTAGTCAGAAACACAATTAAGTTGGTAAGAACAACTGCAGCATTGTGTATCAAGAAGAACAGCCCATTGCATAAAGCGAGACACAAAATCTATGCTATCAAAACTTCGTTGGGCTCTCAGCACCACTTTTGTTCTCAGCAAGCTTTTTATATGGACTTCATAAGCTTCTTTTCCAATTGGTATTCTAAATCTTCACTGCTCTCTTCAAGATTCCTATTCTATTATTTCTTTTTATCCTAAAGAGACAGAATCAGTTTTCCTCTTAAATTATGGAATTCCCTAGGGTTCTGGGTCCTTGATTCCCTTCTCTTCAAACTTCACGTGTTCTTGGATGATTTTACCCAAACCCATGACTTTTACTGTAACTGACACACAACCAGATGGTCTCCAAATCTTTATCTTTAAGCCTCCTAAGGTTCAGACCCTAATCAGGTATACCTTTATCTGAATGTCCTACTAACACTTCAAACTCTATCTCCCCAATTGAATTAATCATCTTCTCCTCCCCTCCCTAAATGATGCCATCTCCTATATGATTCAACTGTATTACATTTTGCCACCATCTACCCAAGTTTCTGGCAAGACACAGCAGAGTCAGCCTGTCTCCTCCATCACACATGTATCTACTCAGTCTTCAAATCCAGTCTCTCCTACATCCTAAATGTCCCTTGAATCCATTTCTTCTCCATTTTCACTGCCTCTACCTTGGTTGCCCTACTTCTGATCTCCAAGCACTCCTTTACATTATATTGCATTTCTAAATGGAAAAAAAAATCAGTGCATAGAATAAAATGTCCAAATATCTTAGTATGCCATATGAGGTCTAATATCATCTCACGCTATGTCAATACTTTTCTCCCTACATCCTACACACACACACACACACACACACACACACACACACAAACAATCTAGCCATGCTATACAACTTAACAGCTCTCGTAGCACACCCCTTTTCTTTTGTGTTTCTGTGCCTTTGTGCAGAAACAGCAATTTCTTTTATGTAGAATTCTCTTGCTCATGTGACATCTTAACTATCCATCAAAGTTTAGGTTAAAAGTATCCTTCTCTACAAAGACACACCAAATCTTTACCACCAAACTAAGATGGTCCCTTGAGCCCCCACTATTCTTTATATTTGCCCACAGGATAGTGCTCAGCATACTGGGTTGCTATTATGTCTACTTCTCTCTCAACAGACTGTGAGCTCCTTTGAACAGAGATGCCTGCCTTGTTCAGAAGTGTGTCCCATCATTCAGAATAGCATCTGGTGCATATTGCTATTTGATAAATATTTGTAAGATGCATTACACAATGAATGGCTACATGCAAATATAGTTGTATTAATGAGCTTACCATAAGGCTAAAACATAGTCTTTTACTTCAAGTAAACCTAGTATTAGAAAACATCAGAGCATGGAACATTAGTTTCCCTCTCATTTTTCAACATTCATCAGATCATACATGAATAAACCTATATATTTTATCCTCAATAATTAAAGTCATAAAAACATGACTAGAACTTACAGAAAATCATATAGATTTAAAAAAATAAAACCTAAAAGAGGTTAGGCAATAGAGTAGGATTAATCAGTTTTTTAAAAAAAAAAGACCAAGGGTGATTTAATAGAAACTGTGGAATTGAATCAAGAATTTTCTGCTGCGGTTGGTAACAAGTTTTCCCCACCTTCTCTGAGGGAAGAATGAGATAAAAATATCTAGTAAGGAAAGTGAAAGATTTCAAGGAATATCTATGAATCCTCTAGCTTATTAGAAAGGATGAAGCGTTCGTAGAGAAGATGAAAAAAATAATCCAAGATACAAACAGGAAGAAAAAGATTTCAGTGGGGTTGATGTTGAATCAAATGGAGTATCAGAAGATTAGAGAACTGAAGCTATCATCGAGGAAAAGGAGAAGAGAAAACTAGATTCCACTAAAGCCATAAAATCCATAAGTAGCACTGGCCACTACAGGTGAGTTCAGATTTTCTAAAAAAACTGTAGCATCCTGGGCCCAAAGAGGAGGCACAGGCATTAGCCCAAGGAGAGTTCCTGGTGCAGCCTCTAGAGAAACAGGGCTAGTGAGCCCACTGGTGACTCTTTACTGGCTGATGGGTTGGTGATTCAATGGTTAATTAAGAGGTTCATTGTTTTTCAAAAGATATGCCATTGCATCTGCAAACTCCTACCCACTACTGTTGACTGAAGTGAGAATAAATGAGAATTATAGAAAGTGCTTCAATTTGCCTGTAGGAGTTTTACAGCTCTGGGCCTGAAACTAGAGGTATTGGTGGAATATTTGCGTCTTTGAAGTAATGCCTTGATATAAGAAAGCTGGTTGGGAGAACAGTGTCAATAGATTTCTTTTATATTAAAGATATATTTTTAAAAATTGTATACCCGGGTTACAATCTGATTTTCTGGCCCAAGATGAAGGAACTCTTATAAAGAACAGGAAGTTTATGTTTGACAGACCAAGAGCGTTTAAAGGGGAACTTGGAGGCAGGTGGCAGAGCTGGGGTGAGCCCAGGGAAAATGCTCTAGTAAGAGAGGACTGCACAAGACAGTATGCTTGGCAAAGATGACATGAGAACAGAAGCTTTATACCCAATACTTATGGCTTTAGGAGTACATATACTAATAAGTATAGTCAATAAAACAAAATAAACCTGAAATACTAGCACAAACAGGAAAAATATACATTTTAACACAGAGAAGTGAGCAGTGTGTCACAGTTACACCAAGACTCAGTGGGACGTGGCTCATGCACACAGAGTGGCGACAGAGGGCATGCACTGATCAAAAGAAATACAGCCGGGCTTCCCTGGTGGCGCAGTGGTTGAGAATCTGCCTGCCAATGCAGGGGACACCCGTTCGAGCCCTGGTCTGGGAAGATCCCACATGCCACGGAGCTGGGCCCGTGAGCCACAACTACTGAGCCTGCGCGTCTGGCGCCTGTGCTCCGCAACAAGAGAGGCCGCGATAGTGAAGAGGCCCGCGCACCACGATGAGGAGTGGCCCCCGCTTGCCGCAACTAGAGAAAGCCCTCGCACAGAAACAAAGACCCAACACAGCCATAAAAATAAATAAATTTAAAAAAAAAAAGAAATACAACCAACAAATTGAGGAGGAGTAGTATAGTCTACTTAAAACAAACAAAAATGTAAACATAATTCTAGAGGAAACAATGATTCTAGAAGATAGGAACACAATGGAGAGTATTTGGGTTAGGTAAGAAATAACTGAAGTTGCTACGGGAAAAGATTATAGGCGAGAGATAAGGGAGGATGATTTCCTAAAGTAGATTATCCAATGGGGCAGCAGAATGATAACAGGGTGATGAGGAAACCTCAAGTATTGATCTATCTTTTGGGAGTATTACTCGGCTAAAAGGACAGCATCTGATAAATTCTTGCCTTATAGGCAATTTCAACTTTCAGAAGGAAAAGGAAGAAATGTGCACTGATTTTCATAGAGTTACCTTAAATCCTTTTGAACAAATTAAAGCATAAAAATCATGTAATCTCAGAGTTGAAGGAACCACAAATGTCATCCAGGCCAACACATGAACCACATCTACGGTGACCCTGCCATGTGCTGGCCCGACAGTCACTGAACACTCCCAGCAACACGACTGTCCTAAGACTGGTCATTTCATACTCAGCCAGTTTAGACTGAGTTGCCTTTATAGTGACATTAAAGTCAGTTCAGGTCTTAATTCTAATTCCTCTAAGTACAGAGACTAAAACTAACCTTTTTCCCCTCAAGTAAGTCCTTCAAATACTTGAAGACAGTTTCACATTCCCTAAAGCTTTCTTCTTCCCGGGCCTGTGCCCCATTTTGTCTGTCACCATCCATGTGACTTGTGCATGTTTTCACCTCCTGCTTGTTTTCTTCTGGACAAAATGAGGGAGGAATATTGATGAGATGTACTTTGAGAAAGAACCTTGAGAAAAAGTTGTAACATTATGCTGTGGTCATTATTATGAAGAAAGAGAAGGCTAAGTTTCCTCAGTCATACACCCTGAGTTTTAGGTACACAGATTCAAAATATGTAATGAACAGATAGGCATAATCCCATGACTAGAGATTCTAAAATGGAATATTTCTCAAGGTAACTGGGAGACTGTAAAAGAGGAAGTACTGCTATAATGATCCACATGAAGTAGAGAAAAGAAAAACATCAAAACAAATGAAAATAGCTGAGATGGAAGTAGGCTTATTAATGCAGATATTAAAGGGGTATATAAAATGAGCAAGAAGATACAGTAAGTAGGATAGGTTACAAAAAATGGCATGGAACTAAAAGAAAAGTGTCAGAAAGGCTGGAGTCTGGAATAATCCTAGACTTACAAAAACTTCTAGAGACAGCAAAATAAATACACACACACACACACACACACACACACACAATATTTGGTATAAGACAATAAATCAGAAAGGGTCAGGGACATTTAATTAGCAAGATTACATAATGCTGATTTGCCACAGGGGGGAAAGGGAAAAATTACTATTTTTGTTTCCAGGTTCTCTATCAAGAAGAAAGTACAGAGAGTGTTAAAAAAAGAGCTCCTACAGGTAAATTGAAGCACTTTCTATAATTCTCAAGGGATTGAGTCTTTCTTCTCATCTCTGCCCTACTAGGACTGCATCAAACTATTAGGTTGTTTCAGAGTATGAGAGAGTACATTGAGAGATCTGCAAGCTATGCCATATGAAGAATCGCAAAAAGAATTTAATAAGGAGAGACTTTGCGAAAGAGAGCTCTTAGAAAAAAAGAGACGTTAAGGCAAAACTGGGATCAAAAAGTGAAAGATATAAACATGTTTCTAAAAATAAGCGTAGGGTAATAATAAGATGGGCTGCCTTGGAAGGGAGCAAGTTTGCTATCCTTGGAAATATCTGAACATTGGTCAGGTGACTTCTATCAAGAATATTTTGGAGCTTCCCTGGTGACGCAGTGGTTGAGACTCCGCCTCCAATGCAGGGGACACGGGTTTGAGCCCTGGTCCGGGAAGATCCCACACGCCGCGGAGCAACTAAGGCCATGCACCACAACTACTGAGCCTGTGCTCTAGAGCCCACGAGCCACAACTACTGAACCTGTGTGCCACAACTACTGAAGCCCGTGTGCCTAGAGCCCGTGCCCCGAAACAAGAGAAGCCACCTCAATGAGAAGCCCATGCACCGCAACAAAGAGTGGCCCCCGCTCGCCGCAACTAGAGAAAGCCCGCATGCAGCAATGAAGACCCAACACAGCCAAAAAAAAAATATTTTGAAAGGGATTCTTGCTTTGGAAAGAAATGTTAGATAATCTGAGATGTTCCCTGCAACTATAAGGTTCTATATCTTTCTTTTCTATTATAGGCTACCATTTTGACATTAGAATTTATCTTAAATATTGGCCACAAAATTTGGCTTGATAAAGAATGTTACAGAAAATGATCCATGAAATTTCATATTAGAAAATTCATATAGGAAAGGTGATGTATTTAACAATGCTAATTTTTATTTGCACAACAGAAAGTATACAGAAAATATCCACATAACTATGTAATTTTTAAACTCACTCTTAAGGAATTAATAGTGCCAGGAAACATAGAAATTAAGTAAATGAACAACTATCCAGCATAATTCCACAGTCTTCTGGTGCAAAGGACAGTTACAGAATCAGAGCTGGGATGCATCTATTCTGGGCCAACGGCGTAAACTTGACTGATGAGGAACCTATGCCCTATAGGGCTTATATGACTTGCTAATTTAGTTATTACTGTAGGACACTAGGAAAACATCCTTAACAAAAATACCAAAAACGTACTTGTAAGAGAAACAACTATTTGTGCTTTTTGGATATAGCTTCTGTATTTCCTATCCCTTAGGGGGGAAAAAAACACTTTTCAAACCATAATAATAAAAAGTTGGTATTATAACAAATATATGAAGCTAATTATTAAGTTATAAGAGAATTGATATCAAGTAAATCATTTAGCATTACCCTGAATGACACTTGGTCAGTATCTTTTGTGGCATGGGACCTCACTGAAAGCAGTCAGTGTTCTCTGGAAGGAGAGCAGTGAAATGCACACTAGAAGTCACTGCACCTGTTCCCTTCCTGGGCCTGTGGACCAGCCTGAGCTGGCCCAGGGGAGCCCTTCCATCTCAGTATCCTCTGAGCATCACTGGGAAAGGCAGCATGGCAGTGACAAGGGCTCTGAATCAGGGTCAGATCTCTTCTCAGACCTCTCATTTGTTAACACAAGGTGCTGGGTGACTTCAGAGGTTCCATCTAGCTTTAACATTCAGTGGCTCTTCCTCCCATCATGGTCTTAAGTTAACTGTCATCTTTAGATCATAGCTTGGCATAACCAAGCCTAGCTGAGGGTGCAGTGCACAAATCTATCTGTCTGAGGCCTTCAGTGCCTCCACAAATGGCTGGCCTCATGAGCCTGAGTGAGGAGTTCAACTGTGAAAAGATCTTTCAGCACAGAAATTCTTAATTACAACAGTAAATTAAGCATTCCGTTTTTATCTCCTTTCCAACTATTGACAAAATTGAGGACATTTTTCACTGGGTGGCTTCTGACCTCTTCTAAACAACTTGCAAATTTAACTTCCATTAGAACTGACTTGCTCTTGCCTTCTATCACAGACTATTTGGCAATCTTGCAGATTTTTATTTTTTTTAAATGGTCTAATTTATTATTTGAAGGAATGTTAGAAGTTTTTTTTTTTAATTAGAATTCTCATTTTTCATTACTGTTTCCTCCTTAAGACTCATGGATTGGGCATGGAGGTGGCCATGGTTTCAGGTGGAAAATGTACTCTGAGGTTCCTCGGCCAACTTCATGTCCCACATCACCACCAGGGTGAAGAAAATGCTATCTCAGCCTAGGGAAGTGGGACTCATGCCTTTTATCTCTGTGTTCATCGCAATGAATTTTAAGGTATAACCACTAATACAACTGTTTATCTAGGCAAACCACATATTTTGCCACTGGGAGGAGTATTCAATATCTCAATGTACACAAAAGTGAATGTTCCCTTTCTTTCTATAGCTTATGCAGGCACAGCCTTAGTCTCTTTCTATAGTAGCTTTCTTATCCACCACATCGAATAAATACTGTGTACAAATACCCTTTTTACTTCCCAAAGGCTATAGTTCAAATGTGTTAGAAAAACCTGTTTTTGTGAAATGCTTTGATTTCTTTGAAGAAAAGGTACTATTTTCCTAAGATGATATTACTTATTGCTTTCTTAATTTGGGTTAAATTTGGAACTTGAACAACTGCAAATATTGAATTCCTGCATATTTTGCACTTTTCCAACCTTAGCACCATAGAGCTACACAGTGTTGAAGAAATTCATCAAGAATTTTAATCAAGTAGGAATGTTACTAACAGTCCACAATAGGCTAAGATCTGTTGCTTGTTGGAGATGCCAAAACAGAAGCAAAAACAAAAGTATTTACTTTAGGTGTGGCCACCCTTTTCATTTTGGCTTTGTTATCTCCGAGCCAATGTGGAACATTTTTACACATTGTGGGAATGTTTTTTGGTTTGTTTGTTTGTTTGTATTTTGTCTTGAAAATAAAATTGATGGTGAAAGATTATACCATGTCTTTATTAGTACAAGTTAGAGGCAGGATAACGTAGTGATTCTGAGCATAGATTCTGGATGCCTGTCCCCAAGCTGGTGAAGTCATTGCTAATACGATACTCCCACTGAGTCATTAATAACACAAGAATCCAGATTGGTAAATGTCCCATCCTCATGCAGAAGACTTCTTTTCCTTTTTGAGCAACTCCCCTATAACCCTGCAATACTCCTCTTGTCCCTGGTACAGCCTTGCAATTCAGCCTCCACTGTAACATACTACTGTTAACTATTGGAAATCTTGCTATGATGCATTCTTCCTCTCCTCTGCTTCCTGCACCCTACCAGGAAAGGTATGCCTCGGCAGTAGTTCCTCCTTCTGTTACATTTTCCTGCCACTTTTACAGTCTTCTTGCTCTTAACTATAGAAAAACTGCTTACATGTACAGCTTTGTTTCACTAAACAGTAAAAATGGGGTGAGAGTGTGATCTGTCCCACTATAGTGCATGTCACCTTTCTTACGCTCAGTAACCATCAGGAATTTCACATGAAATCACATTATCATTTATGTTTTTTATGCTCAGTAGCCATCAAAAAATTTCACATGAAATCACATTATCGGTTACGTTTTTTTAAAATATCACGACAATTTCTATCTTCCTTGACTCACATATACGTATTATTTCCCAAATGTGCTACAGTGTGTTTTCAGCACTTCAGTGCCTTCTAGCTTAGTTTCCCCCCTTCACATCTTCGTTATAAAATTACTGGCAAATTTAAATGTTGCACACTTTAACAACAACTCTAAAAGACAATGCTGGAAATATGTTGGGAAATAAGGGGAGAGAAATAGGCTACACTGAAATGTATGAAGAGTTTGGCCAGGGTCTGGCAAATTCTCTTGGTCCCTGAACACGTGCTCTTCCCTACTCTACCCGCAGTTGTGACATGCAAGCCTCTGGCTAGGGCCCTTACTTCTCCAAGTCTATGAATGAACTGGGGCATAATGTCCAATTTCACTTTAGCTGTGTTGCTGTAAGTATATAAAATATTTGAATCATTGGATAGTTAAGGTCAAAGTCAAATTATGCCACTTTCTCTTCCATTCTTCAACTCAGCTCCATCCCAAAGTGGTTGTCCTTTCAAAAGGAAGGACTGTTTATTCCAGTACAGTAAGGGGCTCTCCCTCTCTTTATCCATCTTGTGAGAAGATTAAAGGCCACTCTATTTGGGACAGTCAGTTGGATTCCTTGAATACTCTACTGTGGAATCCAGATGGTGGAAAACTATTAAGTGGATAAAAGCTTAGGGACCAAGAGTTTCAATTATAAGTCACATCCTTCTTAACCTGACGTTCTCTATGGCCACAGACGGATCAGGTAACTTCTCAGCACTGCTTTCTCCTCTCCAAGCAGGCAAGCTTGGAAAAATTGGTTCTACTCTGCTCTAGGGATCCACATTTGGGATCGCTGAGCCCGTTAATTTTTAAAACCAATTCCCTGATTAGATTGCTAACGAGATCCACTAATTAGAAGACAAGACAAAACAAAACAGAAACTGATCATGTCTTCTAATACAGCTTTGAATTCTAGAAGTAAACAAAATCAGCAACAACAAACAATCAGCCATCTAACTCCTGGGCCTCCTTTGCTCCAGAGGGATTGCAGCCTCCTGGCTCATAAGCAGTGACCACCACTAGAGGCTGTTACTCGGTGAATATGTTCCTTCTCACTGGTTGATTTTACACAAGCCTTTCAAAAGCCCACGAGGAAGGAAAGCTGTAAGGGCAGCGTTGGTCATAGGTAGCTTCAAAATGAAACTATCAGAATAGAAAATCAGGGCACAGCAGCTAGAATGACAATAAGGAAGAGTAGTTGTTTTTTCTAATTAGAAAAGTCAATGTCCTTGGTTTCTCAGATTCTAACTAGTTTCAAGTTAGTGGAACAGTTTCCATGTATGCATGTGAATTGAGCCTAAGAGCCTCAAGGGTATCTGGACCAAATATACATATTTATTCAGGAAAATTAATTGTTTACACTGACAAAATAGGCTGTAAATTGGATGAAAATATGCAACAATGCTTGGATCTTCAGAGGAAATTTAAATACATGCACTGACCTTTCAGGAACATGGATATAGAAAGGTAGGCAGCATTTGAAACCCTGCTTTATAAAAACAGCAGTTTCTTTTCCAGGCTCTTAAACAGAATGAAAGAAGATGAAGACAATAGATTTGGGCAGAATTTTCAGGGAGGAACTTTCTGTGGTCTTAGTGAATGTTTCTGTGATCCATCACATTGATGTGTACATGCCACAATCACTCAAATAAGCAGTTCATATGTCCGAGATTTGTTGACTTCAAAAGGTATAATGGTATGTTGAAATATACCACATTTTACCCTTGATCCCTTTACTTAGCTATTACGGATTTTTTTAAAAAACAACTCCACATATCTACTACAGCTCTTACTGAAGCTCATGTGTACTTCAGTTTGACCTATTACACAGAGAACAGTTGCATGCATCTACTAGTCAGTAGGGGACTCATTAGCGTAATGGCACTCTACGTGTATAGGAAGGGAGTCATCTCTCTAAATCACCTGTTTTTCATGCTTTCTTTCCACCCCTCCTGTTCCCTAAGAAGACTCAACTCCAGGCATACTGACACTTGATAACTGAAGAGAAATGAGCCAAGGGTACCTGGTCCGATAAACGTACCTGCCCCCTCCTGTGAGACTGGTCGGAACTTTTGTGGAATCACTGTAGTGGGGCAAAGCAGCCTCTCTCAGACACAGCGGGCCCTGATGAGGCCACCCTGTAACAGCTGTGAGGTCCCAGGGACACTTCTGTGTGCACAGAGGTGGTGGATTAGGGTGTGTTCTATATAAATTGTTAATGGAAATGTATCATGATGATGAAGATAGTCATGACACAAGTAACTATAACACTGTACACACTGGCGATTATAACATTATATACATTGAAAGGAACAGGACACATTGGGGCAGGTAAGTTTTAGCATGTTTGTTAATAAAACCACTCACGCTCTCTTTAAATCATGTTCATTTACCTACCTCCACCCTTGATAAAGAAATCCAACTTATGTTCTCCCAGGGCCTAAGCCATTGTCTAGAAGTTAGAAGCATATGGGCACTATATTAAGACAAAATCTGATAACCTTAACACAAGGGTGTTGAAATAATTCAAGCATTCTATGTGAGATAAAATCCAGAATTGTATGATTATATTTAATATATTTAGGTAAGGAATGATTAAAATGTATGAAAAATTAATGCGTCTTCTTAGAGAGAAGTTTCAAAGATAGGACTTCATAAAATCTTAAATGCTTAAATCTGGGTTGTATGTACAGGATGATCCCAGAACATCTTGGAATAGAAAACGAAAATGATAGTAACATTATTTTTGCACAGGATAGTTTATTAAAATTGTTAAAGTTTATAAAAATATCCCAAACAATGTAACGCTAGCCAAGCTCATCAAACGTAAGGCTTTTTACCAAATCTTGTTTGACCAGGTTTTGCACTTTGATATACAGTGCAGAGTCTGCCATCTGATCCGCGGACAATAGCTAATGGGTTATGATTGATGGATTTCATAGTGGAGAAATATTTTGTAGATCCCACAAGCATAACCATTTGTAAATATAATGTGCCCATCTAATAAATTCCTAATGCTTAAAGCTTCGAGGTCTGATTACAGATCTACAACTTCCATGAAGCCTCCCAGGCTGACACCAACCCAACAGTGGTCTGGCCCAAACCACCTGGAACTCGTTAACCACAGTAATTTATACCGTAATTTATTTTTACCCCATAGACTGTAAGCTCCTTCAAGGCAAACAATGAGTCTTATTCTTCACTACAGTCCTGAGAGCATCCAACAGAGTACTAGATACATTATTGGGTACTTAATAAATGCTTTTCAATAAATTAAGAATTAACATGTTTCTGTTCATATTGGACTTATAACTTTTGCAGAAGCGTGAGATATTAGATCACTGAATTAAACATTTCAATCAGTAGGTGAGTCCCTTTCCCCCAGTTTTTTTGGCCTTGAAAACATTTTGGTTGCTTCAATGTATAGAGGTTCAAAAAAAAAAGTGACCAAATGATCTGAGTCAATGGCTCTGTATTGACAAAGTTTTCCTCTCAGTGAGAGTCTGGCTTGTTTCATCATCTACCAAAGAATATTTTAAAGTCAGCTGCTAGGAGAATGAATGATCCATTTGTTTGTTCTTTTATTCATTCAAACAAAATTCATGCAACTCATATTATATTCTGGGTACTTGTTTACATTTCTGTGAAAAATATATAAACTACTGAAAAGCTATATATATCATTTTCTTAAACCGTGTTCAAAAGGAAGAAGCAACTTGGTGCGATGTGAATTTTAATGGGTGAATAAACTAACAGAGACAGAACAAGTGAGGGGTGACCTAACAATACCTTCTCAGATCACGCCATTCTTCATTTCTATTACATTCTTAACCATGGAAATTTGATAACTGTGTTTTGCTAAACTGTTCCAAAACAACTAGTTCTTTTCATTTCGAACATTATTTTTTAAAGATATGCCTGTGTTAAATAAAAACTTATGGCTCCTGTTGGTTAGGTTTTTTCAGAAAAAAGGCTGATTTCAGGCTTTTGACTTAGAATTGGGTCTAACTCTAAAGTCTGCAAGTTAAGATATTGCCTAAAATTATTATCATACTATTCATGACGTCTATTTCACTAAACTGATTTTGCTACATATAAATGAAGTCCAACAATATAGGGCTCTAACTCAGCTGCTACTTGATAACAAGTTAACATATGCCTGCCCAAAGAAATCTAGTAGTTGCCTCCAAATGTACAGAGAACATTCCAGCACCATGGCTCACAATTATCTGGATGCCGTGCTAGGCACTTTATATATATTATGCCATTAATCCTTACCACAGCACTCTTGAGTTCATCTCACTTTTTCTTTTCTAAAGATGAGGTTAAACAATTCAGGGTCACAGAGGCTGGATTTGAACTCAGTCTAATTTCAAAGATTATATTTGTTTCACTATGCTATGCAGTTTCCATATGCTGTCTTAAATCTGAGGCTAAATGCAGATAGAACTATAAGCTGAAGTCAATTTTTATCCTTTTCTTGACTAATAGGAACTTTTAGAATATAATTAATGATAGTACGAACCTACTGAGATACACTACCCAGAAAATCACTCCATTCCTATAACTTCATGGTGTACTTTTTTGGTTTTTTTTTTTTTCTGTTTGTTTTTATTATTTGGCCTGATTTTAACACAGCAATTTTCTGACACAGCATATTTCTTAAAATGTCTATAATGCTAGCTGTATATCCCCACAACCCTGTGACATTGAACAAACATGAAAGAACCCTCTGCCTTTGAAAGTGTGGTAAATGCAAAGATTTCTTACATTTACATATGCAATACAGACAAGTAAAATCAATGACATGGAGTACCCATGTAATAAAGTAATTGCTTTAGAAATGTGTGTGATAATTGCGTATCAGCTGAATAATTCATTACTAAAATTATTGGTAATGAATGTTAATTTAGTACGATTATCTCATGTGTGGGAATATGCTGATGTACAGTGATTTACAGTAAACTTTAAGGATGATCATTTTATTTTTAGACAATTGCATGTTCATTAAATATGAAAAAATGATGACAAAACAGGTTTCAGTGATGCTTCAATCTGCAAAGATAGAGTTTCAATCACAAATGGCTTTTGGGTTATATTAGCTGTAGCCTATAAGTCATATGTAAAATATGTGTGTGCTCGTGATGTCACGCAGAGCCGTCCAGCAGAGGGCTCCTTTGAAACAGAATGTGAAAAATGAGGCTGCCATTCAAACTGGAGCCAACATGGTACTTTTAATAAACTATATTGAGCTTAGCAAAGGTTTATTCCAAACTAGCCAATGGTTTACAATCAATTTTCCTAGAGATTGTTATTTCATGTATTTATAAATGAATAAGTATGAGATCTTCATGATACTTGTCCTATGAAAATACAACGTGATTAAGACCAGATAGTCTTCAATGAAATGCAAGCAAAATCAACTAATAAGTGTCCACAAGTTGTATAGGTGTACATTTAATTACATTTATATAGCAATACAAATCAAATATACAGAAATATTTTATTAAAGGGGAACCAATCTTTTTCCCCCAGAGGAATATATTGTAAAAAAAAAGACTGCACAAACTTTACCCTTTTATTAGAAACTACAGTTGTCATTGAAAGAGTGTCTCCTTTCCCCCAGTGAAGGGGATTGGGAGTTCTGCAGATATTTTTCCTTTATAAACTATTTAGATGTATTTCAATTAGACAAATAATTTTCTCTTTATGTAATAATGATTATTTCTCTTAATTTTTAAAGAAATAACTGTATTTTCAAAAATAAAGTGATATGATACATTATATATCATATTGTGCATGAGTGAGTGATATATAAAATGTTACAGTGATAAGGCTGATCAGTACTTTTCACATGGACTGCTGAATGATTTCATTTTTAAAAGAGGGGAGGCTAGATTATGTAACAACTCTGAAAATTTTATTCTTTTCTTTGGAATAACTAAAAGGTGGGGGGCAGCGGTGAGGGCACAAAGAGATTATCAAGTTCTTAATCTGGGAGTTATAGATAGCGTCGAACTTATCATAAAGATTCACCAAACTTGACTCTATTAAGCACAACCTTAAAGTTTGCATTTAATTTTAATAAATGGATACATCCCTGGCACTTGTTAAGAAAAGGTGAACTTTAGATCCCCAAAGAAAATATTGACATTTATAAAACAAAAGCAAGTGATAACAAATCTTTAAAATAATAACCTAAAGTCTTCTGTAATCACTGAAGTGGAATTTGTCCTGTGTCACAGAGCCATAAACCTGACACTCTAGAATCAGGATATGGGAATCACATTGCTCTAGAGTTGGTTGGTAGCAAGTCCAATACTCAAATCCATGAACAAAGACACTATATATTTAATGGCCTTTCAATAAACAAAAACTGACATGTAAAAAAATGTTTAAATAACTCATAATAAACAATCTATGTAGATAGATGTGGGGTTTTTGTTGTTTTTAGTCAAATTATCCATTATTTTATGGAAAAATAATCAACCAACACTGTACCATCTCAGAAAATAGCACCACTCTAATGGAACCCGGAGAAACAATCATATCATAATTTTGCATTTCACATGTGCATTTTTAAATGCTATTATTTTTCCCTCTTTTGATCTTTCTTTTGTATTTGTAAAAGGAGCTTTCATCTTTGAATATGTGTGTGGGGAGGTGCTTTGGAGCCTGCGTCCTTCCATATGATGCCAACAGCCAGCCAGTCTTTTGCAAATGACACAACTGTACCAAGACAGTTACATCTGACTACTTAACCCCTCAGCTTGCCTGGGCAGTTCAGGAGCCCCTGCTGTGATGTTTTGTTTGCACACATGCACAGATAAAGGCCACCACTCTTCTCATTAAACAAGAAGACATGTGGGAAAATTAATAACTTAATTTGCTGGGAGAAGATGGATGTAGAAATCAAATGTGAGTCTACAACCTTCCCTGAGCATTCACCTCAGTGTCTGAGGAAATGTGGTGCCAATTCTGCTGCCTGACTTATGTTTCTGGAATAATCTCGAAGTGTCAGTGAATCAGTGCTTTCAATCCACTGGGCTAGGAAGAGTTGTCCTGTCACAGTGCAGACCTCCCAGGAGTGGGAGTGTGGCAGGAGAGGGGAGAAGGAAGAATACTGCTGGAATTGTGCCATCGCATGGGCTCTGCTCAGGGCTCCAGGACTCTGAAGAACGTGAACAGATCCTAGAGTGGGGACTCCATGACAATGAGCCAAACACTCAGGAAGTGTTCTGTGTGACCGCCAGCAAATCACAGACAAGTATAACCTACCAGTTTATCCTTTACTCCTAGAAAATAGCTTGCTCTTTTCTTTCAAAGAAAAAAAAAAAAAAAAAAGAAGGGAGGGAGAGAAGGAGGGAGGGAGAAAAAAGAAAATAGAGGCGAGAGCCAGGGTCTGATTTTAGCTCCGTACCATTGAAGTTCGACCCTGAGCTGCTCAGCCAGCCTGTAAGAGCTATGGCCGGGGCCCCTTATTTTACAATCTTAATAAAGTCTCATTTCTTTGGAAAATTTATGCGTGGGGTTTTCAGGATACCCACCCAGATTATGCTGCAATTTTCTAAACCAACAGCTCCATCAATGACACTGGCAACACTCCCCTATAGCTAAATGATGAAGGGCTCACACCCGCATGGAGTTGATCGGATGAGCCGCTGCCCTGCAGAGAATCCTGAGCTTCCCTGTGCCCTCAGACTGTTGGTTCAGCCCTGCAGGGCATCTACAATAGGGAAGAAATTTTAGCTTCACAACTTTCTGCATAGAAACATGGAAAAAGAAACAATTTAAAAGAACAAATTCCCTGGAATAGGAGATAGCCGGGTGGCACAAATCATCATCATCACAACCAAACTTTCAAAATGCATCTTTTTAGTCCCATTTATTTCAGTTCATTCTTTCAACTTCCTCATTGCTTATGCTCTTATGTAGAGATCAGAGGATATCCATTAATAAGGCACTATCGGGACACTTGTCACAACTTACCCTCAAATTAATATACTGTCCTTCTCATATGAAGATTATATCACTGACCCATGGTCAAAAGGAAATATCTTTTAAATGGCTTTTTTTATTAATGGTGAGAGCTCCATACATACTCTGTCTCCTGTTTGAATCAAAAGCATCAGCTGGATGCTAGAGGGCTAAGGACAGGGTGTCAAGTGTCGTCGTAAAATTGAATAAAACTAATTTGCCTTATAGAAAATTGGAACCCTGGACTTGTTCTCAACAGTACAAGTCTCTAACCCACTGAACTAAACTTCATGAGGATCAAAGAAATATCACAGGATTAAACAACAACAACAACCTGAATTTGAAGTTATAAAAGGTGGATTTTGACTCTACCCTTAGCCAGCTACATTATATCTTGGGGAGGAGAGTTAGCTGAACGGTGCCTGAGAACGTCATGACGTACTTTACAGATGCTGGTTCATTTAACTAATGCTTACCAAAACTGGACACCATTTAACGTCTACCTATTTATTTTTCATCCTTCCTCTGTAAATACAAAGACGCCATTTTTGTCCTCTTCTACATGATATCCTTACACATATCTGGGAATAACTTTCATATTCCTAGTAAGTCATTTTTTTTTTTCTCTCTGGCTCAAGCATCTGTAGTTTCTTCAACATTCATCAAAGAACACGATTGCCAAGTTCCTTATCATCTTGGTTTCCTTTCTCCAGATAGTCTCTAGTTTTGTTGGCGTCCCTATAAAAACATAGAAAAAGCAACCTACAAAGCTGACTGTACTATATTGGAGAGCTAGGATTTCCTGTGTGACAACTGATTGACCTTAATAAATAAAAATAGTGAAGAAAATTATAAAGCCTGAAAAAGAAGACTGGTCATCTAGTATGAGTCAATGAGAATGACAATGCCAAGGGGATTTTAAAAAAAAAGGCCATTTCTTCATACTGATAGCATGGTTTATGTTTACAAGTGGTGGGAAGTCCACCATCAGTCTAAGGATTGGTCTAGCGCTCAGTGGCACTCTAAACCCCTGTACACACTCACCTAAAATGAGAATGCATCATTTTTTCATAAAAGAATTTCCTGAATAACTAGATTAAACAAGTTGCTGGAGGAAGTGAGATCTTCATATTTTAATCTATAATGAACATTCATGTTCCGCATTAGCAATCTTGTAATTTACACTACTTTATTTGAATTTAGCAACAGCAGATATATATTGGGACTTATATAATCTATAAACAAATTCATAGGCATAATTCATAAATTCATAACTATAGCTGATAACAACAGCTAACGTTTATCAAGTACTTACTACGTGCCAGGCACTGTGCTAAGTACTTTGCATGTAATATTTCATTCAATTCCAAAAATCCTATGAGATAGATATTACTATTATCCTTGTTTTACAGATGAAGGACACTAAAATTTAGAGAAGGTAAAAACTGTGTCCATGCTCACACAGCTAGCAAGTAGGGAATGTAGGAACTGAAACCAGGTCTAACTAACTTCAACATCCGTGCCCTTGATCCACTCACATTCCTTCCTCTCCAGTGTCTTCCAGCAGGGCTATCTCTCCATGGAATGAAAGCCTCTCTGGAAGGCTTGGGATAGAATCCAAGTTGTCATGCATTGGAGCTGAGCCCACAGGTTCTCCATCTTATTACTCAACGAAACTTAACTGTAAAACATAAACTACCACCAGAATAAAATGCCCAGACTGTTACTGCAAGGGTTCTAATACCTATGTATGTCTAATGATTCTCAACAACACACAGGTAGGCAAGAATCACATTGGTGAAGAATTAGTTCAACTAATGATAAACTCTGAATAATCACAGTTGCTATAAATGAAATACGTAAATGAATGTACTGTGTGTTTTTTCCATTCCCTGTGGTGGTCTCCTTCATTAACATAACTACCAAAAAATAAGACCTATTTTGTTAACAGACACCAAAATTTACAGAAGAATATTGATCTTCAAAGAGTCACTTATCCATTCAACAAATATTTATTAAGCGCCAATATGTGCCAGGCCTTGTTCTGAGCACTGGGAATACGGCAGTGAACGAAATCAGCAAAATCTTTGTTTTTATGGAACTTATATTCCAACCATTTTATTGACTTTCAAAGTACTTGGCTCTTTTCTCTTGGAAGCAGATTCAAAGTTCCTTAGGAACAGAGTCTCATTGTGCTCTACTCACATCATGAAGGTCTAGAGCCTGCCAGCTGACTGCCCCTTAGTCACACTCACAGAGAGGGTGATGTTCCTGCACCAAATGCTGCGCGGAGGGCAAAAAGTCCACAGTGGATGTTCCAAAACACGGCACAGCGTAGAGGTAACGCCTTCCTGGTTACGGAATTTACTTTATGATGTTTGCAGCAGGAAACGTGTGCCTAATTATTGGCGATTCAGATTCGTACAGTGGGTTTGTACTCTTTTAGGACAACCCAGGGAGGAACATGTCAAGTGGCAGAGAGGAACAGGCTCAAGGCTGGATGTGGTCGCAGCTGGGGTGCACAGCGGCTGCTCTGCATACAGATAAAGAAGAAGAACACCATCCGCCCAAAAAATGCCTCTTCCTTAGCTCTTAGGAGATTGTTTTCATAAAAAAATAAAATGTTAAAATCCTTCAAGTTATCAACTGCATTAGGAAATTACAACTATCTCTCTGTTAGGCAAAGGAAACGATAAATCCAGCTGGATAAAAGGCAGTCTTCCACCTTAGATTATACATATGACTTACCAGGATTTGTGCAAGGCCTATAAAATCATGCCGGTAAAAAGTGTTGTCCGTCAATAAAGAAAAATGAAACAGGTCAAAAAGCAGTCAAGGTAAGCCAAATTAAAGGCTCTGGCTTATTTTCCTGCATAATGTCCTACAACTGAGTGATAAGGAAAAATCTGCCATAACTCACTGCAAATGTGACAAATCTCCAACTTCCCATGATAAACAGAGAAGAGGTCATGATACAATTAATTTTTTAAATTAAGAATGTGGATATAGGGCTTCCCTGGTGGCGCAGTGGTTAAGAATCCACCTGCCAATGCAGGAGACACGGGTTCGAGCCCTGGTCCAGGAAGATCCCACATGCCGCGGAGCAGCTGGGCCCGTGAGCCACAATTACTGAGCCTGCGCGTCTGGAGCCTGTGCTCCGCAACAAGAGAGGCCGCGATAGTGAGAGGCCCGCGCACTGCGATGAAGAGTGGCCCCCACTTGCCACAACTGGAGAAAGCCCTCGCACAGAAACGAAGACCCAACACAGCCATAAATAAATAAATAAATAAAATTAAAAAAAAAAAAAAAGGGTCATATTCCAAAAAAAAAAAAAAAAGAATGTGGATATAGCTTGACCTATTCTTGAGGATGGTTCTTACCAAATGTATAAAAAGAAGAAAACCATCATGACTTTGGGGTCCATGGACCAACCCTCCCCTTTTCCCTATCTTCATTCGCCCTCCCCTTCAGCATAAACTGCTTGGTTCATCACTTCAACCCCTCTCTTAACAATATCCTAAATATCCTTGCCCATGACCTTCTGTCACATCCTTCTGGCAAAATCACAACCCTAGAGGAAGGACTCAAACTATCTTTGAGATGCAAGCCTACACCCACTTGCTGCATATCACACAAGCAGGCAGATTATCCCACTTTGAACTCAGGTTTACCGACCTCAAGTGGGTTTACAACCTAATATACATTCCAACAGGTTCCAGTGAGTAAGCTCTCCCTTTCTCTACAAACATTTTAAACCTTTTCTGCACTCTCAGATCGTACCTCCACCACACCTGCCCCTCGCAGCAGACGACTGTACTTCTATTCCCGGAAACCTCTGACCCTCCTACAACCAGCCTATCTGCTTCTGCATGCATCCTTTTCTTCAAGCTCTCTTTATATGGAGGTGGAATCCTCACAGGGAAGGCCATTTCCTCCCCCTGAGTCCATGAATGTCCTCACTTTCATCTTCCTTCTAAATTACCCCCTCTCTTATCTTCATCCTCTTTCTTTACTGGCTCATTTCTCTTAATGTTGAAAGTCGAGGATGGCAGACACTTTTCTGTGTCTACCAACATCCATGCCCCATTCTTCCTAAGAAAGCAATGAGCTCATGGAACATGAGTCCTCTCCCCAGCACCAGAGAATGACTTGATTAGTCTAAACCAACGGTTCTCAAACTGGAAAATGTACCAGATTTTCCTAGAAGGATTGTTTGAAATAGACTGCTATGCTCCTCATTCACTATGACTATGATGGAGTCCAGGAATTTGTATTTCTCTGATAAGTTCCCAAGGGATACTGATGCTTCTGGTCCAGAGATCACCCTTTTGAGAACCCCTGGTCTAAATTATGCTTGGTAACCACATTCTCCTTTACTAATGGTTCATTTAGAATGGGCAAATAACTCAGTCCTACCCAACAAGCTATAAATAGAAGTCTGATGGAGTAGAGGTAAAGAAAAGTCTGGAAAGAATTTTGTTCCCTTATGAAAAGACAGAGAACAAGGATCATGCTTTCTTGGTTTTGTTTTGAATGAGCTAACACGGAATTGAAGAAGCCTGCTAATGTCCACTAGATGTCAAGCACAAAAACAAAAATCCAAGAGAAAGGTAGAGTGAAAACATAGTGAGAACCTGGCTTGAGTATATTTTTGAGCCATTGCACCAACCCTGGGCTCATCCATCTCCAGTCTTCTCAATATGTGAAATAAATAATAAAGGTCATTTAATAAAGCCACCATTAGTTAGGTATTCTGTTAGCTGCAACCAAATACAACTAATTCGTCAACTCCTGGACATCTGAAAATATCCCTTTTCAACTCCATATCCCCCTCTAGGTAGAATCCTATCTTGCACTTTCATTTAAATATGAACTTTTAGAGTGACAAGTGTCCTTCACTGTCATATCTCCCTATTGGCCCTTCAGCCCATTCCAGTATGTCTGGCACACTTTTCACTCCACCAAAAATGTTCTCACAGGGATCTCACCATAACCCTCTTGATTGTAACACAGGTTTTTCAGGCCTAGTCCTATTTGTCCACAGCCTTTGACACTGCTTACCTTCTCATTTTCTTGAAACGCTCTTTTTCTTGGCTTCTATGGTACTAACATTCTCCTGGTTTTCTTCCTACGTCTCTATTACTTCTAAGTCTTGTCCCTACTTGGCCCTTAAATATTAGCACTATTCTGAACTCATCTCTGTTCTCTTTTATGTAACGTCCCTCAATCTCACCCATGCTCTGAGTTGTGTCAGTTATATCTCTAGGCATTTGCTTGACCCATCGTTCATATTCAATCAATATTTGTTAAATATTCAGTTATGAGAGGAAAGGAGGGAGGGAGAGACATAGTAGACAAGTTGGTTTCTTTTCAAATCATTCCCTCTCCCATAACTTCCTTAATCCTGTCAAGCTCTTTTGACTTGACTTTGACCTATGTTAAATTCTTTGCTATAAACTTCTATAGCGCTCTTCTCTTATCATCCATCACATCTGTAATTACTTGTTTAAAGTCTGTTTTTCTCCCTTGACTAAAAGGTACATGAAGAACTTCACTTGTTTCCACTGAATCTCTCAGTGCCTGGCATATAATAGGTGCTCAAAATATGTCTGTTAAATTAAAGTACATTTTCTTTCCAGTATTTCTTTAAAAATGCCATGTATAATAAATATATGCTATGCAAAGAATAATGAATAAAGTAGATATTAATATGTATATTAACTTCTCAAGCATGCTACTCTGACATTGGTCAAGGTGGGATCAGAATAAAAATGTGCATTTCCTTTTGTAAATTCCACTTTTGGTGATTTTCAGCAAGGGTTTTTTTTTTTTTTTTGGCAAAAGTGTTGTGTTTGGAAGACAATGTCAAATGCAACCAATTACATCCCACATCTCCCTGAAGCAAATCTAGTAACAGTGCATAAATTAAGCAAAATTAAATTAAATAATTTGAATCCCGTAAAAAGGCAAAAAGACTACAGTCAGCAGGGAGAATCAATTCAAAATGTCTTGATCATCAATAAACTCCTTATGCCCTTCTTGGTCTCTGGTTACCTAGGTCTGGAAATATAACTCTTGACTGCTTCAGGCAACCCAACTTGCCCACCAAACTGTCAGTGCAGAATTGTCACCTTCCTTCATAGTGCCCAGTGAATTCCACTCTTTACACTACAGAGAAAGGAAAGTCATGGATTACTCTTAGTTCTCCTAGAACAGTGTTAGGGACGCCTCCACCAAATGTTTCTTGCTGAAGGGTCCCCCACCACAACATATGCTATATACTGAACAAACCAAATGATCTGACCATTATGGGTTCCTCTATCAGAGGAAAGGAGACAAATTCATTCCGCTGAATTTTAAAAGTTCCTTATTGTATTTCCCTTCACCCACCCAGATGGCACCTCTCTGAACTAAAATGTGTTACTCTGCAGCCATCTTAGTTAAGTATTAACCAAACTAACAGTTTTAAAGAGACATCAACAAATCTATAATTCCTTATAGGACAGCAGGAACATATGGAAAATTGCCTCTTAAGAAATTCATTCAACAAATACTGAGTGTTTACTTTGTAGCAGGTACACTTCTAGATGCTGGGAATATAGCAATGAATAAAAGTGATCCTGTTCTCATGAAGCCTGCATTTTATAAGAAAATACAAATATAAAAAACATATGTGTGTGTACACATATATATATATAGTACACATATACACATATTTCTAATACATCTGACATTTTCCATATCCTTCTTGGAATCTCCACAGGGACAGTGGGTATAATCAGTAAGAAAGGAAGATAATTATATTTTCTCTCCTTATATCTACAAATTTATCCCTTTTACTTTTTAAAAATGTTTTTATTGAAGTATAGTTGATTTACAATGTTGTGTTAATTTCTGCAATACAGCAAGGTGACTCAGTTATACATATATATATATATATTCTTTTTCATATTATTTTCTATTATGGTTTATCACAGGATATTAATATAGTTCCCTGTGCTATACAGTATGACGTTGTTGTTTATCCATCCTATATATAATAGTTTGCATCTGCTAATCCCAAACTCCCAATCATTCCTTCCCTTACCCCCCCTCCCCCTTGGCAGCTCCCTTTACTTTTTCTTCTCTGTCTCTTCATTCTTTTTTCTTGCTTGACATCTTTCTCAGACTTGTGAAATTGTAGGAGTAAATCTACCTTCTACTTAAAGGAGACAAAACACTGCCATCTTTACCTATCCGCTACGACATACTTTTGAACTGGGCTCAACGTAGTTGGCAAACCTCATATATATTATTTGATATTTCCCCATCAACTCTCAGATGAGGATCTCAAAATGTTATCCTATAACACTTACTAAGAACTGACAATGTGTGAAATGTCATACAGAGCTGAGAATTAGTCTTGGCTGCTGCTCAGTGGGTTCACTAATGCAAACTTTAATTCACTAAGGACACCAAAAACCGCCTGAAAGAGCTATTAGGACAACTATCAGAAAGTTCAATTTGCTGTCTCAAGGTCCCAGCAGTGGTGTTAGTACCAAGAATGAAGAGCCAGCTACAAAACCTGTCCTGTTTGATGTTATTTATAGAAAAAAAATAAGTAAAAAAAAAAAAATTAGTCCAGTTCGATAAGTGATCTCATTTACTTTTTGTCCATAATATCTATTTTCAATCCAATCATCTTCTCCTTAGTATCAAATACTTTTCTGGTTGTTTAAATAATGTACCAGTGTCTTTTCAAGGTATAATAATAGGGCCCTCTGTAAATCTCTGCATTAGCAAACTCAATCACTATAAAAAAGTAAGTCCATGCAACTTGTCTACCAATGTGTTTAAGATTTTAAAGTATTTATTCGACCACTTTGATATCACTTAAACCTTTATACAAAGGATAGCTTACTATGCATTACCTTTCTAGCAACGAAATGACAAAACATATCTGAATTCCTCATGGTATCACAGACATCTGAAAGCTTCTAAAGGGGAAATGCCTCTACGGTTGCATGTATAGAACAGTCCCCTACCCTTTCTGCTTTTCTTTCAATTTCACCCCACTGGAAATTTAGGGACCAAATTAATTATTTCACTAGGCAGAATTATTTTGCTCAGGAATTGTTCTTAAGGAAATTTTATGAATGAGATTGGCTATAGTGAGGCCCCAAATCATACCTTTATTGGGCTGGTCTCAGAGATTGGAACATTTTTTTTCCTAAGAAAAGACAACAATGACAAGCCCCAGTGAAGATAACTTCAAAAGTCAAGTTTTCTGCAAAATTCAAGGTGCATCTTGATTATGTACACATAAGAATCCAATGTCTCCTTGAGGCTTCAGTTTTGGTTAAAAGAACCAAATGTAAGGGAGGGAAAATGATTTGCCAATTTACTGTTTAGAACTCAATTTTCACAACAAAGTAATACAGCATGAAAACCTGGTGATTCGACAGTACTTGGCTGCACAGAGGATGGCTCAGTGAGCTCCTCTTGTCTGACTTGTCACAATGACTGACACTTTCTAATATTGAGCTGGAAATAATATGGATATTTAATACTGCAACGTTTACATCAAATAGAAGCAAAGCACTATTGTTTATCAGCAATCTATTTCTGATGGCATGAATCTATATAGACGTAATTATTGTTGAATGATGAGCTCTGATTTTTCACATTATGGCATAAACAAATCTGCGGAATATTCACAATGTTTCATCTTGTGTGATTTGAAAAACCTCATAAAGCCAAATTCTTAAGTATTTCCTATGCGTTCCACTTGAATTTTGACTAAAATTTACCTTTTAGATCCGTTATGCCACTCATGAATTTTTTACAGTATCCATCTGTGCTTTGCAATCTCTATTCTCCATGGTTCCACATTGTTTTGGCTAACTAACAGGCCCATATGTTGCCTTAATGTATTTCTGTGCAATGTTTGTGCTTAAAAAAAAAAAAAAAAAAAACCACAGGGAAAAACCACAGGTCTAAATAAGCTATAAAGAGCATCCACATACAGTTAGACTGTCTTTACTGAGTCTGGAGACATTATGATTCTGCTGCGACAAGCAGCATTTGTCTTCATTTTGTCTGACTGTCCTCATGTGTTATTATTAGTGGCTGTCAGGCTGAGGCAGAAAAAAATAGCATCACTTGAGTAAGAAGTTGAATGCATAAATGCAATACTACACACAGTGGCTGAGGGTGAAGAGTCTGTTTGAAATGCTTAAATGCAAACACCAGGATGAGGAAATTTAAAAGTGAAAAATCCTTACTTGGCAAATATGAAGAGAAAAAAAAAATATATGATTTCCCTGTCTACAAAGCAAAGTGAAGGCTAATTATTGACAAAAATTTAGCAGCCTCTGAATATCTTTGAAGACCATCTTTTCAACATGTCAGCTTAGCTTTAATTGTAAGAAAACAAATATGTTGGAACATTTGCCTCTAGTTTCGGTGTTTCAGATGATGTTGACAAATACCTTGCATTTTAAAGTTAAGCTTTCAGTGTTCAAAAAAAGTAACTTGAAAGTATGTTTCTGTGCAAACCACTCTCAAACACTAGTATATTCCCACTCTCCATAGGTGCACTTGGGTAGTGGTGCTCCTAGAGTCCCTACGTCTATTTTTTAAGAGTTTTCTCCCACTCGGTTTCTCACCATTTCAGGAGCCAGTTCATCTTACTTCTTTTTTTCATCATTAAAATAAGACAAACTAGATTATCATAAGACCCGGAAATTGTTACACTCAAGCTCCTTATCAGAGAGAAACACTTTAATTATCTAGAAAGTGGAAGATTTCCCTCTAAAAATAAATTTATCTTTATCTTCTTATTTTCCTATCTGAAAAGATTATCTTCTCCTCTGGTCTCATTCATGGTCATTAAACAAGAATTTTTCACCAAAACCTTTAAAAAATTCTTTTAAAGAAACAACTCCCTATAAATACAATAAAGATTTATCTTTTCCAACAATACCTCATAAAGTTTCTTTCAAAAAGTCTACCTCCTCGGGCTTCCCTGGTGGCGCAGTGGTTGAGAATCTGCGTGCTAATGCAGGGGACACGGGTTCGAGCCCTGGTCTGGGAAGATCCCACATGCCATGGAGCAACTAGGCCCGTGAGCCACAACTACTGAGCCTGCGCGTCTGGAGCCTGTGCTCCGCAACAAGAGAGGCCACGATAGTGAGAGGCCCGCGCACCGCGATGAAGAGTGGCCCCCGCTTGCTGCAGCTAGAGGAAGCCCTCGCACAGAAACGAAGACCCAACACAGCCAAATAAATAAATAAATAAATAATAATTTAAAAAATAAAAAAAGTCTACCTCCTGTGGCCTTCTCTATCCATCACCCACAAAAATCACAGCTCTTTTGGTTTTGAAATACCAAAGCATGCCTCTCTTTGAAATATGTATAATTTTTAGGTATATACAATGAAAAATAGGTTGATCTTACCCCAATATATAAAGACTAATTTTTTAAAAATTATTCTTGCCTTGTCCTGCCCTAATGCTATCTCTAACCACTCTTTCTCCTTAATCATATCATTCTTCATAATAAGGCTCAGCCTAGATGCTTTTCCTTGATGAACGAGTCACATTAACTTCTTTCTTTTTGAAGCTTTTTTTTGGTCATCATCAGATATTAGAGTTTCATCACAATTTCCATAATGCTCAATGTAGTGTCTTACAATATCAACTTAAGCTGGTGCTTAATATAATACTGTATTACTAACTGTCTTATATGTATATGATTTGTTCTTCCAGCTAGACTGTAAGTACCATGTGGGTGGAGAGCTTTAATCTTATGCTTTATAATCCACAGTACCTGGCTCGCAGTAGGTGGTGGTAAAATAATTGATAACAGATGAACAAAAGAGAGTTTATGCTAAAATAACTGATTTGCATAGAGTAGGACAAGCCTCTGGTAACATATTAAGAAACAGAAGCAAGAGCAGGCCTGTCTAAAGTGATAAATGGAGCCCTGTGTGGAAGATCAATGAACACAGAAATATTCAAATGAAAATGTTTTAACTCCAAAAGGATTTTCCCTAAGCATTTCTCTCCCATCTGCACTCCCCAAAAACACATAAAAATAAAAACCTGAGGACATCGTAAATAGAAAAAAAACCTTCCACTATATTAAAATATTCTCTTAAATGTCATCAATGGTGAAATACAAATATTTTTATAGAAAGGAATGTAGGGAGGGGGAAGCAAAGAGTCAATGGAAATGTTTGTAAAAATATTTGACTGCCTTGACGGTCCCTTAAAATAAACAGTTTATTTTCTATGCCTCAGAAAATCTCTCTGTGGAAATTCTCTGGACTAGTTGTTAACCCACTACCAGGAGCATATAAGCCTGGGAGACTCCCATGTCATTTGTTAATTATCATTCTTTTGTTTGTTTGTCTGTTCTTTGTTTTTTTTGTTTGTTTTTTGAATTTTATTTTATTTTTTTTTATACAGCAGGTTCTTATTAGTTATCTATTTCATACCTATTAGTGTATATATGTCAATCCCATTCTTCATGGCAAACTCTGGATTCTTTCTGAAGTAGGTATCCAAGATAAGAAGCTGCTCAGCCTTTGGTCCTTCCTTCTCTTGTTTGCTCAACTCAGTGCCTATCAGGCCTTTCCCTGGGAGATTCAGGGCAGGAGCGGGACACACATCAATTACTTTAGAGGTTTAGCAACAAGCTTAGGTAGAGTATTAGGTGGGGAGGTGCTTGTGGAGGACATAAACTGTAAAGGGTTAGGTTAATATCAGCTTCCCTGGTTCCTCTCGAACTAATCTGTGTGTGTGATTATAAGTGGATTCTGAAAACACATCCTGCATCGCTTTGGTTGATTAATATTTTGATATTTAATAATTTGTCCTTACAAACTTTTAGCATTAAGTGTCTGCGTGTATTTGTGTGTAATTCCAGGGGAACTGAAACCATCAATAAGAAGGAAAATATACTGTGGAAGACACACAGAAGTCCTCTGTCAATAAAAGTTTTAATATAGTCCTGATTTTTAGCAAAAACAAGTTATGTTACCGAATAGAATAATAAGAGAGTTATTTATCACTGTTTCTTTTCCCGCTCCCTTTTACTTCAGGCAAGTCTCCTCAATCTTTTTCAGAAAGACACTCATACTAATAAGGTTGCTTTATAACTTGCAAAAGTTGTCCTCAAAAAGGCAGATGATATTTTAAAGGGCAACGGCATCAATGACCTGATGGGGCTGCAGAGGGGAGAAATAACGTCTAATGTGGCAACACCGTTCAAAAGAAAAGACTTGGGGTACTTGTTCCTCCAGATAACTGGAAAGATTCAATATGAATCCAAACATATCTTCCTTCAAATGTCTCAACAGGATATTTACATTTGGACCTGCTAATAACCGTTTTCCACACTTAGAAAGTAATCACAGAGTTGAAATGGCTCACCCTGGGTCATGCAGCATCACCATGGAACCTGAAGGGAGGAGGTAAGGGTCCACGTCAGGTGAGGCTGCTATTACACTGCAGTTATATTTTAGAGAACATATTTCAGCCCACACTATGTCATTACCTGTAAGTGACAATTCCTATTACAATAGAGGTTTTAATGGCTATTGATTCAAAACTATTATTTCAGAAATAAGTGATTTTTGAGGATTTTCCAGGAACACGCACTTAGTATTTCTAGCTCTCAATGGCAATGTTGCATGGTCTGAGATAAGATAACACAGATTCACACACTAAATTTTCATTTATAAAATCTCTATCAATTAACCTGAATAGGGTTCTTAATTACATCATCTTGCATACACTTGCCTGAACGTACGAAGTACCAACTTTTAGAACCATTTCCCTGATAAGGATCATATAAGAATACAAGCTATTCAGGAAAGCAAAGCCAGAGTCCCATCTCATTGGCAGTTAAAAAGTTTTTTTTCTCTCCCCAGAAACCTCCTTGCTGTAATTGGAAACCATATTAAAACAACCCAAAATAAATGAATTAGAAAGGAAAAAAATTAAAGCTTAGAAGAAATATGCAAGTAGGCATAAATACTAACATCTGCAACTAGAAAGTGTTAAGTTCTAGAAAGAAATACTGGATTCACTTTTCAGCTTCTCTGATTTCTACAAAATTAGAAAATTCTTGTGATGGAGTAAGAATAGTAAGTACCTATCTCTAGTAGAAATATTGTCATTTGCTAGGCAGGAAAAAAATCTTTTTTAAAATATTTTTCTCTTGGATTTTTGAAGAAGGCATGCAAACAAAACAAAATGTACTCAATAGTGCTTGACAAATATATCACAGAAACATGTAGTTCCCTCCAAGTTTTAATTACTGAAAGTCTGTATTTAATTCTAAAAATAATTTAGGCTTTCCCAATTTATTTTTATTTACTATTTTTTAACAGAAAAAAATAATACCAGAAACCTCTTACCAGAAACATGTTATGAAAGTAGTGTTATCAGTGAGGATTTTAATAAAATCCTGGAGCCAGATAAAATCTCAGTACATCTTCTAGTCTAGTGCCTTGACTCCATCCAAGATAAATTATTTTTTTTCCCATTAGAGATCTCCAGGGAGTAGAGTCCTTTTTGTTCTTCAATACCTTGTTTCTGCCTTCAATCAAGTTTATTATCGGGGAATTTATCCCTTATGTTCAACCTGAATCGTGCATGTTGAAGCTTAAGCCAAATTCTGTAGCTTCTTACCTGCGCACATGGAGTTGGTTCATAAGCACTTACTATATGCTTGATATGTGCAGAGATTGATTTAAACATACAAAAAGAAGAGAAGGGTTTACTGCACAGGTGCTCCCATGTAGCTGGAAACAAAGACATCCTAGGAGCTGTATGGAATTTGAGAGCTGAAAGAAACTTGGACGTTGCATAATCCAAAAGAGCAAATAAGTATAAAACTTCAACCCATGCAAGCCTATATTACACATAGCAACAATAAGTGCTAAAGGGAACCAAACTCAAAATATTTTTTGAAAGAGATAGGATTAATCAAGGAAAATATTCTAGAAAAGGTCAACTTGAAGCATCATCTTATAGGATGTAAAGGATATATACTGTCAAGGTGAGAAATGAATGGCCTGAATAGAAAGCAGGGGGAGTCAAAAACATAGAACTGGCAGTCTGAGAAATGTTTACACGTAGGACCATAATTATCTTGGATGGAAAATATGAGAGCGCTGTGCTATGGAGAAACCACAGTGAAGACGAGAAGCATTTTATACAGATTACTCAATGGGATGCTATAAGAGATCCGCTCTATGTCTCAAATGGACTACAGTATCTATGCGTGCACTGGTGATTTACATACAGGGTGATTTACATACAGAATACTACTGAGAGAAGAGTGAAACAAGTGTTTAATATACTGTAGGATTAAAAATATCAGAACAATCTCCTTGCAGGCAAAATGGGCTTTGAGGTGAACTTTGAAGAGAGTAGTGTAAAATTTGGACAGAAAGAAGATTTGAGAGGACAAAAAATAAATAAAAGGCTTGCTCAGAGGCAAGGATGTAGTTAAGTTAAGCTTAAAGGCTAGAAAAGGTACAACCCAGGAATGACGGGGCCCGGGGTGGGGGGGCGGGCGTTGGGGGGAGAAGGTTTTGATCTTTTTTTCCTTTTCTTTCCTCTTCTTTTTTTGGGGGAGGAGGGCGGGGGTTCCTTTGCCTATGTGGGTTTATGTCCTGCAGAGTTCATAGATTTTTCAATGAGGCCAATGTGAGACCCCCGGCCCCCCAAATTCTGTCTGTAGAATAATGTAAAGAATCTACCTGATAAGAATGGAATCTCCTCAACAAGGTTAACAGAATGAGAAAGCTTCTATTTATAGATAAAGATTAGAGATAAACTTGATGGGATTATATGGAGGAAGGTTGAAATCCTTTAAATCCAACTCTAAGACCCTGCATGCAGGTTGTCCATCTAAGGCACGAGCAACATTCGTGCAGGCATAAGTGTAGTCTTATGAACCTTGGTTACAAAATAGATTTGTTGATGAAATTTGGGCGTTTGACAAGTTTCAGGAAAAATGAGGACAATGGATTCATATTTCATAAGTAACAGAGAAGTTTCCTTTGGTGTATTTTAGGGATTGGAGAGTGGGAGAGGGAAGAAAGGAATTCTACCATTTAAATTTCTTATCTATTCTTACCTTAAACTCCACAACCTTTAAGCCCTAAAGGCAATTCTGTACTACCTTAATCGGTTTCTGTAAACCAGTAATTCTTAAGAAGAAGACAGAGTCAGCATCAAATTGCCCTGCCTGCCACCACCAGGACATCTAACCCCACTGCTGTCCCCAAATGACCCAAGTATTCTTCTCTGAGAAGGTAGCATTTCTAGTATAGCATTTTGTTTCAGGGCAACACTTGTCAGAAATCAATAATTAAATTCTCAAAAGAAAATATAAAGAAAAGCTCTATAATAGATTACGAGTTTGGAAAGGACTGTAGATGAATGTCTCAGTTGTTTCTTAGATTTGATGTAAAAACTGTCAGTAATGGGCAAAAGACAGTTAGGAATGTTGCAGCAGTAATGCTTGGTATAGGAATTTAATATTTTCAATCAGAGGTTGAATTGTACCTCTTTTGTCATTGAACTACTCATGACATAATTGAAGGAAGCTACTAATTGATGCTCCAGGTTTATAAAATAAGGTTGGTACCCTTCATTATATCTCTTAGGGATACCCTGTGATTTAATTTCATATCTGAAACACTAAAATAAGTTAAGAAGAGACAAGAGATTAACAAAGATTTCTACTTCCCTCCACCAATTTAACTTGTTTCCTCATTTTTTGCTAATTCAGAGTAGGGAAAAGACAACAAATGTTTGTTGCTAGAATGAAGTGAATTGTGGGAGGAACTTTAACCTAATGTCTCTACTCCTTCCTATCTACTTGCAGTCTGTAAACCTGCTCTCTTTTCATTTGCACACATAAGTAAAATGCCTGGAAATATTGCAATATCCACATAGCATGGGCCTCTAAGGACATATCTGTTTCACTTGATTCTGAGAAAAATAAAGATGAGGGAAAGAGAATATATTCATCAAAAGAGGAAGGCTGATTTTCATTTATGACTTAATATGAAAAGAATGAGTCAGTAATTACAGGTGTGTTTTAACAGCAGTAATAGGGAAGAGGTTGGAATGTGATGGGCTTTACACCAGAATGCAATCCAGAAAGAAGGGAATTTTTCTCTAAAACCCTTAAGATCCTAGATCAGATGAAGTCAATCAAGTAGCTGAGAGCAGAATTTAGATCAGGCAGGACACTTTGCAGTCTAACAGTCTAAAGTCTTTTCTGGGGGCACATACAAATTAGTAACCTTTTTTATTATCTTCATCCCCGTAAACCGCCCCTGCTCACGAACAATCTGTTTTTGTGGCTTCAAGTCCTTAGACCAGAACTTTTGTCACACTGCTCACACCAGCACTCTTTACACTGCCAGTTCTTTTTTTTTTTTTTAACACCTTTATTGGAGTATAATTGTTTTACATTGTTGTGTTAGTTTCTGCTTTATAACAAAGTGAATCAGCTATACGTGTATATATATATCCCCATATCCCTTCCCTCTTTCGTCTCCCTCCCACCCTCCCTATCCCACCCTTCTAGGTGGTCACAAGGCACCGAGCTGATCTCCCTGTGCTCTGCGGCTGCTTCCCACTAGCTATCTATTTTACATTTGGTACACTGCCAGTTCTGATGTATGTTACTGTAGTTACTTCCATATCCTCAGCCTCTGATGCCCAGCAAGCTGGGAGATGAGGAGCTAAAGGATTCAACCTAGGCCTTTATACTCACAGGCAGGAAAATCAATATCTCTTTCCAAAAGATAGATCTAAGGACACTGGAGTTCCTAAATACTCTCAGTTACTCTGAAGCAAAGCAGTCTCGATGAGAGAGTCACAAAACAACCACAAGTGGGGCCATGCCCTCATGCAGCTTCCGGAGACCCATGGCTCACAAAAGGATAGAGAAATGACATCAGTAGAGAATGGAACTTTTTAAAAAATGCTTCAAATTTTCCCAGAAAAAAAAAAATGAAGAACAAAAATTTACATCTGAGTATAGCAGTAAGGAAAGTGCTGTCATAACATATAAGAAAGAAAAAGAAACACTAAAAATATATTCCAGCAAGGAAATGCAGTTCTGATGTAGGCTAGAGAGAATAAACTGGCTATGTGGGATCAAAAGAAATCTAACAATGATCTTAATAAATAGGTGGGCTTCCATACTTGTATTTCCTATTACATGGACTGCCTTTATTTTCAACTCCTTATACTTTATACAAGGTAATTTCTTCTCAATTTTGTACCTAAAATATTAACATTTTGATGATTATACAGCACTACATTGAGAATTCCTTGAAGCCAAGACTCTGTTCATCTCTGTATCCCTAGTTCTTAGTATAGAACCTAGCATATAAAGTCTTTAAATATTTATTGAATAGACATTGGTAATTTTATGGTTTACAACTTACCCCCAAAGACATTATCTGATTTAATGTTCATGGTCCTATGATGCAGGTTTATTATCCCCATTCCACAGGTAAGAAAATCTGATCAAACAGATTAAGTGGTTTGCCTAAGATCATATAATCAGTGAGGACCAGAATGTTACTTGAACTTAGGTTTTCTGACTCTTTCACATATATGGTTTCCTTAAATATTGTCACTGGCAATTTAAACTAGAAATCACTTTGGAGTAATTTTGGCAATACAAATCACTAGCAATAAAAACGTGCCAGACCATTCCTTGGAGTTGGTTCAAAGGGAATATTGCAGATGAAAGGAGAAAAAGCTACATACCAAAGATATGCAATTTTTTATTACTTGTTTTATCAAGAAATAAAATCCAGGTAACTTAAAAGTAAGAGACTAGTTAAGTAAATTAGAGTATATCAACTTGATTGGGTATTATATAGTTATTAAAAGTAATTTTAGAGACTGTAGCAGTATGAAAAAAAGCATATTATAATGTTTGGTGGAAAAAAAAAAGATAAATTCTAAGTTGTGAATCTGCTATGATTAAAAATATGCAAAACTCTACAGACAGAGAGTCAAAAGTCCTTGGGTGCCATGTTGCTTGGCTTTATATTGTACATTGAGCTATACAACATCTAAATATTTAGGATGGAAAATAAGACATAGACATAACCACCCTACAAGGTGGTTTGCCATAAAAGTATCAGACAAGAAAAAAACTAAACACTGTCAAATGGAATAATCGGGAAGTCTTTGTTTATTTGTTTGTTTTGAAGTAGATAGCATCTAGCTGAGCTTGAAAGAATGGGCAGAATATCACCAGGTTACAAGCACTTATAGATGGTTGGGAAGATATTCCAAACAAAAAATAGCAGAAGCAAAGACAAAGAGGTGGGGGAAAAAGCAATGCGTATGAAGAAGTGGCAGGTAACTGTATTCAAAGAGTTGGTCTGAGATTAGACAAACTGGAAGTTAGCAATAGGGCTAAAGAGTTTTCTACCTTGGCACCATTGACATTTTGAGCTAGAAAATTTATTTTGAGACCTGTCCTGTGTATTACAGGGTGTTCAGCAGCATCCCTGGCTTCTACCCCCTAAATGCCAGTAGCAAGTCCCCACTCCGTGACCAACAAAAATGTCTGCAGACATTGCTAAATGTCTCCTGGAAGGCAAAGTCACCCCGGGTTGAGAAACACTGGGCTAGAATCTAGATGGCAACTTGGTTTCAGCCAAAGTGTGAGCTCCAGCTAACAGAGAGTAGTAACCTGAAGCACTAAGAAGGGCTGATTCTAAGTCTAGGCTCTGAAGGCACATCACTGAAACCCACAAGAGATCAGGAACAGTGAGCAAACCAACCTGAGCCAGAACGTAGGTTTGGACCCATCTTTGTGATGACCTCACAGAAGGAGCCTTGGATATCTGCAAAAGAAGTCTGGACTGCAGTGGAGAGTAATGGATTTTTCTGCTGTCTAAACCAGTAGACTGATAAAAAAAAATGAGCACATACAAGTTATTAATCCAAGGACTATGTATAGGATGGATTAAATCAACCAGCACCTGAAGGCAGAACGACAGGGGACAGTTTAGGAGTAGGTAGCAATCATTTGAGTGTGAGGAAAAAGAGCCTGAAATACTGTGACAGATGTGAAAAGGATGGATGAATAATATCAAAATTGAAGAGTACCATCAAAAGTTTAAATAAGTCAAATGCACTTCATCCAATCTAAGCCTCAGGAAACTTTGTCACTGCAGTTTACTTATGAGCAGAAAAGCCGCCTGAGCTTGGTCACATTCGGTAAATTTTAGTACCATAGGAAGACTCCTTTAAGGGTTTCTTTTATTTATTATTTTTAATTCCTTGGACTTATGCAGCTTCATGACACTAGACCAGAAAAGGATTAATGAAATACATTTATAAATATTATAAATTGATTTCATTTATGCAGTGATATTTGGAAAAAAAAATAGCAACTCAACTTGGGACTGTTAATGTTAGAGCTACAAAGAGGGCAGTAACGTAGCCCAGTCATTTAGAACTTGATGCATTCTTCCCTTTAGCACATCAACTCCTTGCAAAATATTTAATGTACCCAATGTTTTAGCAGTGATAGCCCCTCTAGTTGCTTGCTGTGCTGGGCTTTTTGGTAAAATTCACTTAGGGTATGAAATGATGCAACTCCATTCTAGTAGGCTCTGGAAGTCCATTTCTTACTCCTTTCTGTAGAGGTCAATTGGGGCAAAGCATAAAGGCTCAGAGACAGACTCTGCTGGAATCATGGTTTATGAATGAATCTCACTAAACTCTCTGCACTTTTTCTTTCCACTTTCAAATTAAGCTGGTGATCTGAATAAACTTGCTTCCCACATTACAAAAGACATAGTTCAAAGAAATATTTAATTAGATTGCCTACCATTTTTTTCCTATTTAGTTAGTGCTTTAATAAAAAAAATGAGATTAAAGAGAGAGCTAAATGATTTGTCATCTTTTAAAGTGATGAAAATGTAGTAATGAAAACTAAAATTGTAAATTAAGGATGAAACAAACCCCATATTATCTCTTTACTCTAAAACACCTATTTTAACATATATAATACCCAGTTATCGTTCATATAGGATCAAATGGTTTTTTTGTTATTGTCCTTTTTTGTTTTCAGTATAAAGGCCACTAGAGTCTTCTGTGATAAATTCCCATTATAGGCACTAAAATTTTTAATTTATATTGTTGCTCCTCATATTGGCTACTATCTTTCTGAACAATCTCAGAATCACTAAATGGGGTTCCTCAACTCCTCTCCCCACAAACTTACAATTGCCTGATTTTTTTTTTTTTTTAACTTTAAAAAGAAAAACAATCACCTGTAGCTAATAGTATGGACCCTATTCTTGAAATTATTCGGTGCATAAAGTAATTGAAGTATTTAATTCAAAAACAGGAAATATTTAAACGATTCTATCAGTGGGGAGAACTTAGACGCCCTGGGGGGGATAAGTCTTATACTTCCCAATATCGCTTGGTCTGATAGTTTTGCCACTGCATAAGCATTTGTGTCCAAAGATAAAGCTGTATATCAACGACATAATTGCTAGCCATTTTCTGTCAAGATATTCTACACTCTCCACCTTCCTCCTGAAGACTACATGACAGAAACCTCAAAAACTTTTGTCATTCCATAAAACACCACCATCATATTGGTTCCGTGCAATTGTAGGCCTTCTCCTCTGAAATAAACAAAGACTGAGTGAGGTCTTGTCCTCAGCTTTTTTGTTCCTGGTGCTTTCCTCACAAAGGGCACAGGACAGCATTTCCTATGGGACAGTGCCCAGAAAACCGCTGGCACCCCACGAGGACTGCTATTAACAGTAATAAGAACATGAGCTACATTTATAATCAAAGGAAGCATGACCACATTCCTGTTCTGGTTTAATAAGATAATTGAAAACTACCTCATGCAAGGTGTTCAATGACCAATAAATGTATGGATGGTGGCCAGTGGCCTGCGGATATACAAGTATTTGATTATGAAAGGATGTTTGGCTGTTTCCCAGAAAGAACAGATTAAAAAAAAAGGGCAGAGTTACGTACTCCCTTTTCCACGTATATGGCATGAGAGCAAACATGGGTTAGGACAAGGTTGAGTCAGGGACGATCTGTAACCATTTGGCCAGTGATGAAATATTCAACCTGGAGTTGTTTTTCTACCATGCCTTAACCAAGAGCAATCTGACTGGAAAGAACCCAGCTCTTGCAGGGAAAGTTAAATGAATAGCTATGAAGACTTGGAGACAAAACTCCTAATAATCAGTCAAGTTTTAATAATTTAATTTTACAAATGAGGACAATCTAGTACTGATAAATCGGGGGTAAAATTTGGGAAAGAATACTCATCTCCATAGTTCCTTGCCTGAAAGAAGTCATGTACATTTAGAACCCCTTACAGTTAGCAATTTTTAAAAGTTAAGAATTGTGCTTCTATAGTGATAAATAATGACATAAGGAGTAGTATTCCAGTAACTTCCACACTGGAATTTCTTATCTTCTGCCTGCTTACATGTAAACCTTAATCAAGGAAGCAATGCCCTAAAATTCATTTATTTTGCTAAGTCAGAACTTATTTGGTGTTTGGGTTTTGTTTTTGCTTTTTTTTTTCATTTTAGCCACCCATGTGAAAGATTCACTGCAGCTGAGAAGCATCTTACCAATACTATTTGTGTTTCTTGAGTATATCCTGGCCAAAAAAAAAAAAAGGCAGTAAAGTGTTCATCTGTGGTTAGATCAACTTCTCCCTCACATTAGATGGGCAGGGAAAGGCCACAGTCTCTAGGGATATGTGTTTAGTAGTCATATGCATTCCAAAAAGAAGCTGGGAGAAAAAAATAGAGAAAAGTAGAGATGATAGAAAGCAGAGAAAAATAGAAGCACCGAAAATTTTACGAAGCGAGTAAGAGGCAATTTATTAGTTTGTACTTCCGCAAGAGAAAGACATTTAAACTGGGAATCAGCCAGTTTTCATTTCTATTATTTGAACCATATGCCATTGCTGATACTTGATGTTTTTGATCTAAAGTTGATAAATCATACAATTCAACATAATACTAAAAATTGGAAGACATTTCTTTTTATAACGTCATTGTGACATTATATGTCACATCAATAAATCTCTCTCTTTTTCTCTTATGGTGATTAATATCAGGATATATTGTCTTTAAGATTTATAAAAAAATTGGAAGAAATTTACCCAAAGGTGCCACAGAAGAGTTGCTTTATTTAGACCTGGAGATCAAAGGATATGTTTTGGAAATAAAGGACATGCCAGTTCAAAAGGAATGACTTCACACTTTTCTTCTCAGGAGCTGTATAACTATTACCAATGACCGTAGAGACCAGAAAGTAGCTAGGTCCAGTGGAAATGGAAGAAACAACTTTCCTGGGTGTTCTACAGTCAAGAAGAATATTCAGTGAGTCTTTGCAATGGCCTTCTAAGTTCTGCAGGGAGTTACAAAGGATGACACTGCCTCTAGACTGGGACACATCATCTAGTGGAGGGGAGAAAAGAAACCCACGTAAATGCACCATCCACTGAAGAGATTCAGTGATGGGGAAATAAGAGTTCAATTAGCGACCACAGATCATTTGTAGGTCTTGAGCCAAGTTTACAGGGAATGAAGTTTTATTTCCCTTTATATTCTTAATCTTCTGGGTCTCAGCAGGGGTTGAAACAGTTCCATATAAAAGAACAGGGCAATTATTAGGCCCTTTGAACTGTACTGTGTAGGGCAATTCCAGTGGGATAGTGTGTTTATAGGCAAATTAGTAGCTTCAATGGTTTATTGTTAAGCTAACAAGTCATTAGAAGGGTCTGCCCCTCCAAGCACAGTCTCTGAAGGTATTTATAATTGTGATTCTGGGTTACAGAAATGGAGTAGTTGGTTAAAACCAGTGTACCTGGCCCCTGTTCTCCCCCCACACCCTGCCCTCAGATGTGAACACAGAGGGAAAACTATCAGGACGAGCAGTCTGTGAGCTTTATGCTATGGTTTTGATTTTGTATTTTTAAATGCCATTTTGAGTAAGACTTGGCTAACTAATAGATCTGACTAAATGAAGAGACACACTTGGATTACACTCTTCTGAATGAGGGAAGACATGAATGAAGGGCTGAAGGAAACCAGCCGGCCCAGAATTATCCACTGTCCCTTCCTCCTAGCATTCTTGTGCCAGATGCCCATGAGGTGTATAAAAAGCACTAGCCAGCTTCTTCCAGAGTCACAGATACTGAGGTCAGGAACCTCCATGGCCCATAGATTCCTGACTCTTAACAGGGGTTGCTAGCAAAGCAGGAGAAATCTTCTTTTGCTCTTGATAATTTATCTTTTTTTCCAATTCTTATTTTACTTGCCCTTTTCTCCCGCCCTTTTACACTCTATTCTACTCACATACTCATATTTGCTGACCATTGTGCTTAGGGCAGATGTGGCAGGGCAGAGCTCAGTATTTTCCAACTACCAGTTTTTAGGTGACCATAAACAGATAAGCAATAATTCTGTTACAGTAGCTATCTTCCAAGAAGAAAGACTTAATTTGCAACGTATATTCTCATCATGACACTGAAGACATCTACTTTACTTCATATATTTCAGTTTTAGACAGTTCACTTTTGAAAGATATTCTTCTCCTTCATTTCTCATGTTATCTGGGTAGAAAGTTTATTGTAATGAAGACTACTAGATCTCTCTTGTATTCGAATTATTTTTTTGTCAGAAGAGTTGGCTGATACAATAAAATAATGAGGGAGGTACCTACTCAGATTCAAATGAACACACGACTTTTTTTATTCTTCTTATTTGTGGATGAATGAGTAACCCTTCTATGAAGGAACCTTCTCATAGACAGCTCTCTGAAAAAGTAATGTTAGTGCAAGGTACCCTAATTAACAGACTGAGTTAAATGCTCTCCATCCAAGAGAAGACTGACAAACGGAGCACTGGAATGTTGGGGGCAAATGGCTTTTCAATACATTAATCCAAGTCACCTGTTGTTATGGAAAAAGAAATCTGTGATGAATTTTAGTCATACTCCTATAAATGCTGTGAGATTTTTAAAGAGGGGATTTGCTAGAAGCTCTGTAAATGTTTTCCTAGGACAAAGCAAAATACCCATAAAAGAATGTGAAAAAGTCAGGCTTATCTAAAAGTTGGAGTTAGTAGAAGAGATTAGGAGTCACCTCATGGAAGCCTTCTATAGCAAAGACATGGTCTGGTCAAACCCCACTGCTGTATAAAGAAGCAATCAGCTTCACAGGTTCATTCATGTTTATTTGATTTACATTTATTATTTATTAGTCAATGCATAGGAGTATTAAACACTTCTGAATTACACACTTACAAATTACTTCTGAGGTGAGAGAAAGGAGGAAAACATCCTTCATCAATAGCATCAAGGCTCTGTCCCATAGGAGATCCAATTTCAACTCTTATTTTGTTCAGAAGTGGCCTCTTCCTGCCTAAAGGGATTCAAAACACTTGCCCCATGCCACAGTGGTGCTGAATACTGACAGTGCAGAAAGGATGCAGCTGACAAAGCTTACAGGCCCAGATCATCCAGACACTTGAAACAGAGAGCTACAGCAACATGCGGCCATCCTCAGCCATTCCCACCAAAGAGGAAAGCAGGCAGCCAACACTGTGCAGAGCGTACTGGAAGCAAAGCCTTCTGTGGAAATCAACTAATCAAGACCAAGCGTTGCACAGATGCAAAAGCAGAGACTAAGAATTCTCTGGATTTAGCAAACAGGCCCCAAGGATAGACGCAGGCATTACAATACAGACGTGGGAAAATGGGAGCAATGTGAGACAGACAGAGAAAGACTGGACCGGATCAGGAAAATTCCCTTATTCACATTACTCATCTTTCAGGGAGAAGAATCTCAGTATCATAACCTGCTGAATACATTTTATGCCTGACTCTATTGAGTGAAACTGAGTAAACTCTACATAATTCTCATTCCAGAGGGCACAGTCTATCATTCTCCATAAACTCCTATGTCATTTTCATAAAGTCCCCATTATACAACTTTTTTCAGCATTGTTAAATGTGGATATCTGGACTAGGTGACCTCTAATTAATATTCAAGAAGCTGACAGCCAAAGCTGTAAATACACAATCACCAATTTAAAAAGGCATGCATCTCAGTGAACATGAAAATATTTATTATGAACTGATTTATTTCTAGTTAGGAATAGATAAAGATGGAAAGCCACTGGCATTGGAAGGTTTGGAGCAAGTTAAAGCAGTTTGCTTTAACTTATTCTTTGACATACTATTCTTTGCTTCAATAAAATTATACTTCAGAAGGGTTTGAAATATAAGTATATATCTATATCTTTATAAACATTTAAAACTTTTTAAAGTGTCATGGCATTCTAAAAGGTAATATATAAGCTCTATGTTGATAACATAAAACATTTACTGTTCAAAAAAAAAAAAGAATAAGGAATATTTGAGATTACTGGTCTAGTTAGCCGTAGGACCTAAAGAGAAAGGAAAAGGAAAAAAAGCAGTACCCACTACAGAATTCTGTCTTAACAACGGTGAATTCTGCCTGGTGGTGCTACTCAGTCCATCAGCAAAATTCTAGCTCATTCAACGCCCTGTGTTCCACATTGGCTAACAGAGGTCCCTACCGTAAGCCAAGAAAGCAAAAGGGTAATGACTCAACATTAAATTATTTTTTCCTTCTTAGTCTCTTAAGAAAAGCAGAATGCCTGCCACTCATGGTGCACCAAAAAGAACTTCACACCTCTACGGAGCACTTGGTTTCAATCCCTCAGTTCAAGGAAAATATGAAAAAGCAGGTGTTACTTTGACTTGGTGGCGGAAATTAGTCCTTTTGGCTAGAATAGGAGGGTGTTTTCAGTTAGAAAAAAAAATGTGTCCTCCCATTTCCTTTAGTCCCCTGCCCCTACTTCCCAGGTTAGTGAAGGAACATTGAGCACCATGATTACTGCTATTTTATAGCATTATCTTTATGACATTTGAATATGGTTGCATGTTTTCTTCTTAAATATTGGTGGTTACCGCTAAACTAAATTGTTTAGTGGGAGGATATAGGACTGTCAGATTTTAAGTTATAGCTCTCACGGATCAGGAGAGAAGTCAAAATCCTCTGTTTAAAAAAATAAAGAAATGACATCAGAACTGACCATCTGGATGCCCACCATTACCCACGGACAACAATAATAGTTAATCCCTGAATGTGCACCTTCTAGTTTATACTGGAGGAAGTGCAACCAAGAGTAGGGAGTGGAGAGAAAAGATAAACTGAACAAAGATTAAAATGGTGTCACTGTCCATTTATGATCCTATAATTTTACTGAGTCATTTAATGAAGAGATTGAACACAAACCCCATATAATTCCATACAAATGACCAACCCCAGAAGTAAACTATGTGGCTTTATGCAAGCTGCATGACTGACATAAGCTATTTACCATTTTATCAGTGATGGAATAATGGAAGCAGGTGTTCCTGCTGGTCTAAGCAGAATACATTCACTAAACATTTTATAAATCTATCAGACTGTTGTATCAGTGATGTATTGTACTATTGCATTTTTCTTAGGCCTAAGTTATGAAAAAAAACCACAAACCTCCTGCTAAGCATCAAAGAGTGAGGTACACATTTCTTATGCTCTTTTCTTTTTTAAATGCCTATTTACAAAAACAAACAAATAAGCTTTCATTGTACTTGGGGAAATGCCTTTACATTAATTTCAAATGAAAAAAAAACCCTACAATTTTCTTGTGAGCAAGCTAACTTTCTAAGTTCTGGTTCATTTATTTCTCTTTAATGTTTCAAAGCTTTGTGGCTTTGGAAACATTCCTTTAAAAAAAAAGTGCTGCAATTGTAGGGAAATGCAATGCTGATAAAAATGAAAACTGGGATTGAAGGTTTTGTCTGGTGACTTTCTATTGTTCACAGATCTCTCCTGAGGTTCCTCTTTGATCTAGAAATTCTTAAGCCCCAGCCAACGCCAGGTCTCAGCATACACTCTAAATGTGCTCACCTACAGTGGCACAGACGCATTATTCTCCAGCCCTGTTCCACACAATGAGAGCTGGAGACTGTCTCCCTCATGTTATTTGCTGGACCTTGATCGGCCACCAAACTAGCACACATGAACAACTGCCTAGTAGCCCTTGTCAAAACACAGTGCTTCTCTGCAGCGACGGACTCCTGTGGCTCTTGGGCCAGTGCTGACGGTCTCTGCAGCCAGCACTTGGGCATACAGAAGACACATGATAATCGTTGAGGGAATGCATAAATGAGTAAATCTAAGAATAACAGGATAATGGTGGAGTTGCAGAAAACTGGCTGTGCCTCCTGAGGGTGGTGAGTCAGGGGGAGGCCACGGAAGAGGTCATTTTGGTGATTCTTAAGCTTTCTTACTCCCTGACCTGAGAGTCGGGGAAGGATTGTGCCCATGAAGGATGGGTAGACTCTCTCAGCCCCACAGGGGAAACTGGTGGTGACTGTGTAGGCCTGCTAGCCAAGTCCAGAGCTGGCTCAGTGGAAAGTGAGGGTCTGAGGGTATTTCTCACATCATCTAACTCATCCGAATTACAGAAGCATTTCCAAAAATATAGTTAGAGGTTGCCCAGGTCTAAAGAGTATTACTTCCTTCAACCCATGCCTCGGTGGTCACATTACTTAAAGTCTCAGTTTGATACTGAGGAGAATGGAGAAAGGTACCGATTTATTGTTGATAGTTTGGGATTTTTCAAATAAAGAAGAAAAAAAAAAGAAAGCAGTGAAGAGCTTGGGGCACAAAGATACCACTAAACTGAGTAACTACTGGTTTTGAAAGGGACTTCAATTACCAGAGAAGCAGAAATAAACTTAGTTATCATGAGATGCTTAAGTGAGACACACCAAAGGACTTTCTGACTAGAATGTGCACTGGGTAATGGATTGCATGACTCAGTGGATATGAGGCCAGCCCTGGCTTTTCCTGATGGATGTCTGTTTGTAGGGATATGCCTCGGTCTTTGGTGGACTCTTCCAGGCCACAGGAAGATAGGTTACATTTCTTTTTTCTCCAGCTTAAATAAAGCACATGGCTTTTAACCCAAAATAGAGTTGATTCTCATGCTGTTGCCATCCTTGGGGTTCCATGCTACCCAGCTAAGGAGAGTGTTTCCACCAAAGACTTGCAGTAATGAAGGCCTTTGGACAGGGTGCTGGGTGGTTGTATACTTTTCAAAGTTCTATGTGGTGGGACCAGCTGGTGCAACTGGAAGAGGAGATTTTTGTTTGTTTGTCTGTCTGTGGTACTGTTACTACACAAAAGCCTTTAACAGTAACAAACTAAAAGATCTATTTTAAAGTAACCAATTCTGATTGACGGGTGCTTCATATAGATCTCATTTCATCTTCAAAATACCACCCTCCTCTCACCACAGGCTCTACTGTTATCCTCCGTTTACAAAAGGAGTCCCGGGTCGCAGCCTGTTAGGAATGGGCCGCGCAGCAGGTGAGTGACAGGTGAGCGAGCGAAGCTTCATCTGCTTCTCTCCCATCGTTGGCATTACCGCCTGAACCATCTCTCCCCGCACCCCAGCCCCGGTCCGTGGAAAAACTGTCTTCCAAGAAACTGGTCCCTGGTACCAAAAGGTTGGGGACCGCTGGTTTACAGTGAGGAACGAAATGTGCTCACAAGCATGTGACAGAGCCGGGGCCAGAGTGGAATCTGACTCTGGAGTCCACACTGACGGTAGCATGACATGACTAATTAAATGTTTTCCTAATGCAGTCTCAAAAGATTCAAGAAAAGGACCCACCAAATTATAACTTGCTCTATTTAACACTTCCCTAACGAGCACCTAAAGGTCCAATTTCCTGAGAATAAGGTAGCTGTGTGTAACACTTCTTGGAAGTGCTGGGTGGGGTTCCTGAAACCCGTGATAGCGAGCGAGCGGCGGGGCCAGGGAAACAAACAGCTCTCATCCTGCTCTCTCCGCAGGGGCCTCTGAATACTAATGCTTGAAGGTGGAAATCTGATTTTCAGATTTGCCAGATTTCTGCAATTAAATCGACAAATCTCTCAAGGTATGTAGCAGGACTGTTTTTCATAAGGCTCTGAAAGGGTAAATCATTTCTCAAAGATAATTTTCTAACATCTTGAAAGCAGCCTCAGTATGCTAACTCACTAACAAATTACAAAAGACCCGTTATAACTTGCATTCTGCACCATCTAATGTGTATGAAATCTAATGAGGCTACTTCTTTCCACTTATGAATCCCTTTTCAAGTGAAAAGAAAAGCACCATAAATGGAAGGATGTAAAATATATGTTGGATCCCAACCCTGGTCGAATTTGATGAAACTGAAATCCTAGATAGAAATAAATAAAATGCCTGGTGTGACAATTTCTTTCCTATTTGCAAACACACACACACACACACACACACACACACACACACACACACACACACACACACACACACACACCCCATTCATCTCCTCTATTTAAAAATGTTTCCAAATGCCACTGAATGTGACTTGTCTAGAATAGGCAAGAGACCTTCAGAGTTAAACTTTCCTCTGGTTGAACTAAAAATGTCTCTGGCTATGTTGTTTATCTAAATTCCAGTCTACATTCTTTCTAGAGCTGTTTATATTTTTGTTAATTAGGTCCATTAATTTATCTGGCAGAATAATTTCACAGTAAGACCATACCTCTAATTTTCTAACCAATCACCAGTCTTAGTCTTTCCTTAATGCTGTGAGATTTTTTAAAAAATAAATTGTATTTATTTACTTATTTATTTTTGGTTGTGTTGGGTCTCTGTTGCTGCACGCGGGCTTTCTCTAGTTGCGGCAAGCGGGGGCTACTCTTCGTTGCAGTGTGCGGGCTTCTCATTGCGGTGGCTTCTCTTGTTGCAGGGCACAGGCTCTAGAGTGCAGGCTCAGTAGTTGTGGCACACGGGGTTAGTTGCTCCGCGGCATGTGGGATCTTCCCGGACCAGGGCTTGAACCTGTGTCCCCTGCATTGGCAGGCGGATTCTTAACCACTGCGCCACCAGGGAAGCCCCAATGCTCTGAGATTTAGATTAGATTGAAAATAAACCCATATAGGCCAGATCGTTTTTTACTCTTTCTCTTATAGCCCCAACAAGTTAGAACTTGCCTTGGATTTTCCACGGGGATAAGGTGTGAGTAAGATTTCCACACCTGCAGGTGAACATTTGTTATTATGTCCCTGAAGACATTTTCTTTTCTTGGAATTTGAATATTATTTCTGGAGTTTCTAAGTGCTTAGATTTGGGTATTTCATTAATCCCTTCTAATGACAAGTGTGTATGATAAATTAAAAAAGATATTTAGTCTAAAATGGACTTTAAGAGCTATCTTTAAAAATATTTAAAAATTCTTATAAAATGCTAAAAGGTGAAGAAAATACATAACAAATTTAATTATCAGAAAAAGTGAATTTTTTTTTTTGCTTATAAGCCTCAAAAAAAAAGTGTCTTTACAGTGGAGGATTACTGGACTGAATGTCAATATTATGACATAGTATGAGTGTGTTTCATGTTTGGTAATTGCAATCATTGTTGCTTTTGTTGTGGTCATCCATGTACAATGCTTGGTGTCAGTCTATTTATCTCTTGTAAAAATAAAATACAGTGTGTGTGTGTGAAAAAAAAAAAAGTGTCTTAAGTAACCAAAATTATTATTTGGGGTAAAAAAAAAAGTAATAGTAGCTAGCATGCATAGAGCACTGACTGTGTCTACTATTATTCTGAGTGCTTTCTCCTAAGTATTAGTTAGGTTTCCATTTTTCACTTGAGGAAACTGAGGCACGAAGAATTGAAGCAACTTGCATAAGATCACACAGCTAATAAACAGCTGAGCCTGGTACTGAATAAAGGGAGTCTGAGTCTAGAAGGCATGCCCTTAACCACTACCTGATACTGTCTTTGAACATAGATTTATAGTAAATACTAAGAAATCATCTGGACCTTAGGCTAGTGAGTTAAAAAAAATTTTTTTTTTAATCAAAATAACTACTTAGAAAGGAAAAGAAATGGCTTATTTCAGTGGGATAAAGGGCATGGGGCAGCGGGGGAGGGAGGGGGAGGGAGAACACCTAAACTTCAACTATAACAAATCAGGAGTTCAGGACAATGTTTTAGGAAGGACTTAGTGAATTTCTTGTGTATCTTTGTAATTTCTTCTTCCTTGTGGCATGCGGTGGTTTTCCATCTCCAGGTGCAGAGACATGTACAGAACCCCTGCACTCTTACAGAGAGAGTAAGTGCTGAGCAAATCTGTTTGAAACATATGTCTCTTTGAAAGTTTAATGGAGGCTTTTTCCCCATTCTCCTTGTTGCTCTTTAGGAAACAGCCTGCATACTTTCAGGGACGTCGGCCTTACCTTGTTCTCCTAGAAGAGGCAAGCACTCCATGTTCCTCAGGAAAGAACGATCATTTTGATCATACTGCCTGTATGTCAGACTCGCTTCACAAACAATACACTTATTTTAAAAGTTCGTTCTCACTAAAGAAAACCAAGTGTATGACAGAGTTTGGAGGAAAGTCACCTGTTAGATATCTTTCACAACAATGCTCCTGAAACCTATCAAAAGTGACCCAATTGTATTATCTTGAAATATATGGTCATCCTCAACCAGTAAAGCACCTTGTGGCATGTCCTTTAGGTCCATAACCTACCTCAGTAATAATCTATTTTCAGTTACAAGTCAAGACAGTTCCAACTCTTAATGTTCTAATAAACAAATGGTCTAACAATTGGGAGCTAATTGTCACAGTGGGACAGTGTGAAAGGTTTGTAATCATGGCCTTTATTGTCACAATTGATTTTCATATTGGAGCAAAATATAACCTTGGGAATCCCTTAGAATTAAAAAAAAGATCACTTTGTACTCAAATGTAGAGTTTATGTGCTTTAAATAAATTTTGGTAATTTTAAACTTTCTCAGTCTCTTCAAAATGACCAGTCAACCCCTCCTTGCTATCTGGGATGAAGCCTTAAAAATACTATTTCCAAAGAATAGATGGGACTTATTCATGAGCAAAGAGCTTTCAATATTTTATAGATTTACACTTTTAGATTTGTATCACAAATCTTTAAAAATCTGTACTTATTTAAAGCCAGAGTACATTTAGAGACAAAAAGTCAACATTAAACTAGAAGTAGACTGGCAAAATAAACATTCTTATTAAGAGAAAGCTCTTATAAAAGCATGCTAAGAAATCCAAATAACACTTAGAGTATATTACTAATAGCAAGTTAAAATAGTACTAAGATTTGGGGAAGTAATTAGCACCCAACATATACCATGGGGCTACCTGGACTGTTTTTTTGTTTGTTTGTTTTTTTTTAAGGAAAATAACAAAGGTTCAGTCTTGGATAATTAAGTATACAGAGGATTCAAAATTCATTTACTTGACACGAACAAAGGTTCAGTAATTGTCTTCCCAACAGCTGAGGAGAACTGGGCAGTGTGGTTTTGACTGGGCCCCTGCACAGAGTGGCATGCTGTTTGCTTCATTTCACTTCCTTAAAAATCATTAATCTTTGGATATTAGACTCTTCTCTGAGCAGTGCGAACTGCCATCCTCAAAACAACTGGATAATCAGGTAGAAGAAAACTTCTCTCTGAGACACAGCTGCCTCATCACCTGATTTTTCTTAATCATCCTTCCCTAAGAGGGAGCAATGTAAAGAACGTTTCCCTAACAAAATTTCTGGCATGGGCATACTGAAAAGATAATTGGAGGCTTCATATAAATCAGTTTGGCTGAACTTAGTAAAATGAAGCCAAACAAAAATTACCCCCCAAATGGATTAAATTCAGTTAAATAACCAGAAGACCCGTGTGTCTATTTTTGATGTGTGTGGGACTGAATACTCTTAGAGCTGACATCAAAGGCATCTGATCAAGCTCCTGCTCTACCACATACATGCTAGGCCTCCAAGTGTGACGGGCAAGAGCATACGCTTTGGACAGTGGCAGAGCTGGATTTGAATTCTGGCTTTGTACTTTGAATTTGTACTTTGAATAAGTGTATCTCTAAACATCAGTTTTCTCATCTCTGAAATGTATATGATAATACTCGTCTCCTACATTTCTTGGGAAAACCAACTGAAATAAGGTAAGGAGACAGAACAGAACTTGGCACACAGAATGCAATGGGAATTGTTTGCAACATTGAAAATTATTATCATTAACCTTGTGCAAGAGACCAATCAGAATAAAATGCTGATATAATGGAGCCATCTAGAAGTAGAGTGTCGTAGCATAAAGAACTTGGGATTTAGATTCAGAAAATTAAAGACAGAATCCCAGCTCTGCTGCTAGGTACCTGTGGGACTTGGAGCAAATTACATAGGTTCTCTCATCTGTAGTTTCTCCATATAAATAATCGGGATAATAGTTGCCTTTAACACAGAATAAAGGAGGTAATGTCAGTTTGAAAGTGCCTAGTATTGTGGCTTAGCATTTAGCAAGTACTTAACAAATATTAGCAGAAACTCAATCTTTCTGTAGCGCTCCAATTATAAGATTCTCTTTCAGGAGATAAGACACAGAAAACTGGGTCAGCAGCAAGTTTGGGATCTGTAACGGGCATGAATTTGGCAAAAATTGGTCTCTTAGATGTCAATATTACAGCTGATCTTTAAAAGGCAAGAAAGCACTTTCTTCTTAATGCAAGCTCACCATTCCCTGTAAATCTGATATACTCCCCTTATAGTGTGAAAATCTGTTGTAACACAACCATTTGATATTTGTGTCCACATCATATGACAGAAAGAAAATTTTAAGCATATAAATAAGGTTATCATGGAATAATTGATAACTGGATATGTTTAAATGTTATAAAATTCCCATAAGTAAAGCATTTGTGTATGCTGTGTCAGACTAGGGGCAGTTTTTATGGACAGATATATGCATACACTCAATTTATATTGAATATAAAGAAATAAGTTCAGCTGAAATGCTTTCAATGATGTTTTAAGCATCATAAGAAGTCCAAAACAGTTAGATACAATATGCACAGAATTCCCTTTGCAAGGATTTCAGTATTTAGGAGATTATGCATGATTTGTGAATGTGATATCACAAAGAACAGAAGAAGGAACAGATCGACTTGAAGCGTGAGGACTTCTCAGTTCCTAAATAGTTTTCTCTCCTGATGAAACAGACTTAAAATATTAGCAGAGGGGGTATGAATTAATCATGAAACAAATAATAGTTCTGCTATGAAAAACTTAATTGACCTAGGACCAAGTAAAATAAGATATTTTCCTTGAATCAAAATCTCACATGTATAGTATAAAAAATAAGTAAATAAAATAAAATTCAAAAAAAAAAAGTCTCACATGTATAATTCTTAGCCCTATTCAGAGTCAAGGAAAATAGAGACTGGACTTTTACCATTAAATCAAATGAGACTATGTCAAAGGCACAAGGAAGGGAGAATTTAGGATAGAACCTGAGTTGAGTTATCTTGTTCTTGATTCAGCTACGGTTGTGATGTTTATGATCTGAGCCAAGATTCAGCCTTCATTATAGATGCTGCCACAGAGCCTGCTAATCCGGGTAAAACGTAATTTGCAAGCTAGTTGTCTCAATAAAGTTCATAGGCGCTTCACTATCCCTTTCTGACTCTTCATTCTTACAACACCCAAGTGAAACAAAGCCATGTCAAAGGCTAATTAGATGCTACCTGAGGACCTGCAAGAGCCAAGCACCTCAAGAGAGACAGTTACTCATGCAGAAGAGGCAGGCACCTAGTCTATGAAGGCAACACTGGGTCTTCAAGTCCATTTGCTTATAATTTATCTGGGGAGATAGGATGAAAACGCAGAATAATTAGTGCTATGAAAAGTGCCAGATACCTAAATGATCTTTAATTAATACTCACTAATGAATTAAAAAAACCGATGTGAGTGGATGAATGAATAAGTGAAGGTACTAATAAGGCAATATATAATAAATGACAAATGTCAGAGGAATAGGCCATCCCAGGGGACTAGAAAGAACAAGGAAGACATTACTGAAAAGGTAGAATTTGGCTAAGATTTTAAGGACAGGTTTTATATATATATATATTCCTATTTACAGTCACATTTATTTTTACTATATTAACCAGATTTTATCAGCAATAAGAGATTTATCCCAAGTGGTAATGTTTACAAAGAATTCATTTACCAAGGTAAAGGAAAAAAAAAAAAAACCTTTAATTGTAAAATAGTAATATCCTTAGATAGTTAATGGTTGATTCTGGATAAATGCCCTCAAAGTTAACGTAAGAATTATGCTTCTGATACTTTCATCTACTGCCAAATATGAATGATAATATTTATTTTCCATTGTCACTGAGGCACTGACATAACTAATATTATTTTAAAGTATCTGCTGATTACAAAATGCAAAACAGTGATAATAACTCTTCATATGACCCTTCACAAATTCATTAAACTCTAAAGAAGTTTCTCTGGTAGAAAAACTAACACTCCTTCAATTACCTGTCAAGAGATCTCTGCTATTTGCAATTCTCTTACTGCACTGTTGCTGCTATTATATACGTTTGCTATGAGCAGTGTACTAAAAACTGTCAAAGCCTAATTCGTTATCATTTTCAAGCCTGTAGAATCTGCTAGTGATTTTTTGCTGTTGACTAGTTTGATGGTTCCTATATTGAGAAATGAGAGTGATCTCTTCCTCCATTTCCATCACCATCTACCTCCATGCACATTTTAAATACTGGTGGGACTTCTGAATATATTTTAAGTGTCTGGGTAATGATAAAGAACAATTTGCAAGGCAAATGCATTTATCAGCCTGATCTCTTGACCTGAGGTTTTGAAGATGTTTGTTGAGAACTTTGGTATAAACATTGGCCTTTGGATCTCTACTGTCTTCAAAATTCTAGTTGTGTTATTTTTGTTGGCTTGGGAAAAGTAGCAACTTAAAAGATTTATAAGATAAATATGAAAAATATCAGAAATGAAGATAATGCTAGCATGAAAATAATTCATCAACAACAGAATTAGTAAAAATGAGCAAAATAATTCTAACCATTAATAGCCAATGAAGTAGCAAAAGCTTAAGTTTTTGTCTTTTCCTAGCCAGAAAATAGGAATCCTAATCAAAAGTTTGGGATTATAGAGGAAGATCTTTGCTCTGATTTGTTACATTAAGCTTTGCTAAACACTATATTGTACTTTAATTCTGGATATTGCAAAAAGTGACATTAAGTAACTGTGTTCTAGAGGAAGAGAAATATATACTGTGCCCCGTTAGTAAAACTGTTTTTAAATTCTAATAGTATTTCAAGGTTATTATCTATTTCAGATCAACAGTGGGGGTCAGAGTTCACAGCAGCCAGAATTTACAAACCTCCAATGGGTTTTGATTGACAGCAATCAGCATCTCTTCAGCATCACTGAGGGAACAAAGTACAGGTCAAGACAGCGGGCGATTTCATCTGTCATTTTTAATTATCTAAATGATATTCACAGACAAAACCTTTCCCATCCATCAGGGCATCACATTACCATAGACAATGTTTGTTTAAAGAAGAGGCCATAAAATCAAACAATTATGAATGCAGACAAGCCTTGCTATTGACTGCATAAATAATCAAGCAAGAGTTCCAAAACTCTCTGCTAATGAATTGGTAGATTGCTGGCAGGAAGTCGCAAGTAATAATATAGACAACAGTCTAATGTTCTTATTGACTTTTACTGAAGCTTGACTACAGTCGCAAAGATTCAAAAATGACGTCAAGTGAGGTTTCCATAGGAGCGGTATTGATAGCAGTACACAGCTAAAATACAAATAGTTAACTCTTGACCTTATGGTAGGACCAGAGATCCCCCGAGAGTGCTGAAATGCTAGCAATGTAATACATCATGAACTGGGCCAACAGCTGTGGGGGCCCTGACAGCATTACCACACAGGCAAGGGGCCCTTCTTTTGCCATTTGTAACACAGGAATCTTTAATAATTTAGCGGCAACCCTGAAAATTAACAATATTTCAGATTGTTACATGAGTAAAGTTTTCTAGCCCCCCCCCTTTTTTTTTTGGAACAGTGAAGGAAGAGTATATACCTACAATACATGTACCTAGTAGCAGCTAGCTGAAGTGGAAAGACTTGGAAGCACTGGGTCTCAGAGATGGCACAAACAGTCCAACAGAACTTGCAAGATGTGATGCATAGTTGTGGACAATGTCTATCCTCTGGCTAATGTATGCCATCCACAGAAGTGCAAATTAGTGGCATCTGTTTTTGTAGCATATCCTTATTCCTTTATTCAACTATCTTCATAAGGAGCCTCTCCCTCCTTTTTTTTTTTTTTTTTTCAAACTATTAGCAAATAGGGTGACCCCAGCTTAACAGATATCATTTTGATGTCTTAAGGAAAATCATCAATGAATAACGCCCACATGAAGTAAAACATCTTGATACAGGCACACCTTATTAATAAGCTGCTAATTGACAGACGTTACCCATTACTTTTCCACTCATCACTTATCTCAATACATACAAAATGCTGTCATATTATTTAGCACAAAATAATTTTTAAAATAAACATATTTACCTTGAAAAATATATCCTAGAGAAAGGAAAATTTCTCATTGATATCAAAAAGGAGGATTTAAGGGGAATGAGTTTACACCTAAGAGTTCACCCCAGCAAATATATTTCCTGCAGATGCTCAGCAAACCACAACCCACAGTCACGGCCATGAGACTGATAGGCTCATTCTCTGCTATTAACTTCCAGGTGCCAAGTTCACATTTTATGAATACAGAAGACATGAAGTAGGAGAGGAAAGGAAAACATGGAGTGGAAGAAGGCAAAACTCAATTGGCAGAAGACCAGAAGTGAGGTGGAAAACAGGACAACATGAATGGTAAAAGGTAAAATCTGTCTTTGTTTTAGTAGACACTATGTAAACTACACACCGTAACACAATTTCATCTATCAGCTTCTAGGGGCTTTCCAGGCTTCCAGACCCTTTGGAAACATGGACATAGTCATCAAAGAACACAAAAGAATGTCCCACTATTTAAAAAATGATACTAATACAGATCTTATGCTGATAAATTCCTAGTTCAGTTCTGAGATTCAGTACTTCTTAAGCTATTATTGCATTATGTTTATTATATTAAAATTTATACGTTTAAAAAAATGGATAGCCACCAGCATCAGGGAGACCTAGTGCAGGTCCTATCTTCATCACTTACTAACTAAGTGTCCTTGAGCCTTTTTTTTTCTCTTATCTATAAAATGGGAATGCTAACAGCTATTTCACTGGGAGGTTGTGAATGCTAAATACTCAGTTATACAGCATCTAACAAATGCTTAGTAAATATTAATTCCTTCCTCTCTCCTCTAGTTTATATTTGTTTAATATATGCATGTTACAATCCACAGGTAATTTTCAGAGCAGGAAAAATGAGCTGTTTTTTAACTTCTGTACAAAGTAGACTATGACAAAAGGGATTATCACCCACATGGCCTTGAACTATTTAAGATAACCCCTCTACTAGTCAAACTAACTTTCCAATAAATATACAATATCATAAGACTTTTAGTCATTTTAACTTGTTTTCTTGGGAATTACCTGGCGGTCCAGTGGTTAGGACTCCTCACTCTCACTGCCAAGGGCCTGGGTTTAACCCCTGGTTGGGGAACTAAGATCTCACAGGTCACGCAGCCGAAAATAAAATAAAATTAAAAATAAATAAATAAATAACTTTTTTTAAAAATTGAAAATCTCAACCTTAATCTGAAAATAAAGCTCTAGAAACGTTTCAGTTGGCTGATTTTTTAGGAACGATTTTTATTCAATAAAGGGATCATCTTTATCAATATAACTGTTCTCTTACTCATCTGGAATTCAATTAGTCACTTTTAAATTGTGGTATGTTTGGGATAAAGTATATCTGGGAGTTTGATCCAAGACCTTCTGCTGCCATCAATACACCAAAGGGTGAACATTTCTCTGAAGTTCCGGAAGAACCAAGAAAAATAACATGGCATCCCATAGGAGTAACTGCAAGGTTATTACCATTGGCCTCACTTTGTGCTTTTTTTAATATCTGACCATAAAAATGTCAACGCAATGTCTTCTCAGCCCTGAAAAGAAAAGATCACCTCTCTTTCTGTCTCTTTCTCTCTACCTGTCTCCTGTCTCAATCAAAAATTAGAAGAGCCTTTGAGATAGAATGAACCTGAATGAAAATTAAATTTAATAATGTTGGTAGTGAATTAAGACATGGACCAAAGATCATGGACTTCTGTTTTCTCTCTGCTTAAATACCTACTCTTGTCTCTTAACATTTGATTATTTGTTTTGGTATTATGATGTTTCGGACATCTGTGCCTTAGTCTACCCCTTATTATTACCTTCATGGACATTACATAGTTCAAAGGGATACATAATATAAATGGTAGGGACCTCTGAAGACCAAAATCTACAAATGTTCCAATGCACACATTTGTAAAAGAAAGTACAGGATATACAGTGTGTCTTTTCAGATTACTTTAAGGAACAGAACCACAGTTTCTAATTAAATTGCAAAAGGGGGAGATGCAATTAGTTTAATTTCAAGAGAGTTCAGGAATGAAATGCAGTGACAAAATAAGAAAAAAAAAACCAAACAGGTGTCACCCTTCTATTCTTGGTGTAAGTATAGATTCTAGATCCTAAAAATGCAATGTAACATACAAACACAGATGCATACTTTTCCCCACATTTTAAAGATGAGAACATAACCGCACAAAATTCTAGGTATATTCCAGGCAAAGATTAAAGAGAAGGAAAATGCATTTAGAGGGGAACATCCTTCGTCTATGTACTTGGTGCAGAACACCCTACAAATTGGCTATTAGACCTGCCCTTGTCTCTCTACAGAGGCAGCCACAGCTGGACCAGATCTATAATGTAATAGGGAGATGAGGTGTCTTTGGATAAGGGCCAGCATCTTAATTCCTGTTGAAAGAAATATTGCTGATAGAAATATTGACTGCTAAATTATTCTGAAGCAAGAACGCGTTCTTCTTTTCTGTATCACTCTAACCTCTGATACAGTAAGCCGTAGTCTCCTACATTTTTTCTCAGATTGCTGTCTGCAGGGAGGTGGCACTCTTTCTACCCTATTACTGCCAGGAATCTTGTTTGCATCTTTGTCTGCATGGCAGAAGACAAGGAGAACTAAGGTACCAAAAGTCCTGAAAGGAAGCGTGAGCTTTTCTGCCATAAAACACAATCGCACCTAATTAAAAATACTCCAAGTATAACAACTGTTCATCTTTATTACAGAGTGACTATATTCTGAATGGATGAATCCCTTTCTACCTCTCTTAGGTCAATCCTATCCATCTCTAATTTCCTCAATCCAGACTCTGAGAACACTGCTTTATTCCTCTTTTTTAACATGAGGCAGTCTAGATGACATCTCAAGAACAAAATTCTTTCCATGCAACAACATTCGGCTGACAGATGACCATATGATACACTTCAAACAGTACAATATGTCACTATCAGAACACAACTGCTGGGAAGTGTATATTCAATATTACATTGAATATTTAATGTTCAAGTCAAAACATAATGGAATTATACCAGCACTTAGTATGAACACATATAAAGAGAGGAAACAACACGCCTCACTAAAAAATTATGTGTTTGGGTTATGAAAAAGAGAAAAATTGTTATATTTTATACACAAGAGCCAGCTAATCATGTCTTAGCTCTAAAATTAAATGCAAAACAAATATAAAGCTTGTTTTTTTCTAGGATGAAGAAATTTTGAAGATAAAGTTAACCTCTCTGCTTCCTCTTAATGTCACACTAAAATTTATTCCATAAAATTAAGATTGTGGCAGCCCCTGCTAAAATCACTCCAGCCCTACTTGATACAAGGGCTGCAGCAGTGCCACTTTGTAAATGACAAGATGAAGGAAAGAATCAACCTGAGGTGTCCAATTCTTTCACTTTTCAGGTTGAACTTAAAACTTAATATGAAGTTCCTTTTCTAATAACATACAGATTTTGAGGGTGATCAGGAAGGCCAGGGAATTATCCTGATTGCATTCTTACGGCAGGTTCTACTTGCCCTGTGGTAAAGCTGGTTTCGAAGGGTTCTTGAGAGAAGTGACTTTGTCATTATTAAAAGTATATATAATTTCTAAAATGAAGTACCCATAGTAGAATATTTTGTGACATTTGTTCCAAATGACTAACATTTTTATATTCCAAATGAATTAATAATGATGCCTCACTTGTTTTAAAGTGTTATCATTATTTACCTCTTTATACAGCCTTGCCAAGAATATGTTCTATACCTTGCACAACACCAAGACATCTGCCCTTTTAAGGACAGAATACTCTGCAGTGCCTTTTGCAGAATTGTCCCTTCTATTAGCTGTGAAGCTTAAGAGTCCACTGCATAAGCAGGGGTGATGCACCCCATAAAGGCGAGACGAGGGACAAAGTGTTACAATCATGATAATGATGAGAACGGTAATAAAGGTATCAGATTTGAAGCCCTTACTACTTTCCAGGCATTGCACAAAGGGCTTGTCATGGATTATATTATTTAATTCTCACAGCAGTCCTGTGAAATAGATATGATGAAAATCTGTCTTAAAACGTGAGATCCTATTCTCTTAACTACTGCATAGAGCACAGTCTCCCTATCAGGTTGTCTGGGTTCAAATTTCAGCTCTATCATTTGTTATTTCTATGAGTTAGAATGAGTTACTTTACTTTTATAAACTTCAGTTTCCCAGTCTATAAAGTGGAATAAGATGATTTTTTCTGAAACATCTCCCAGCTCTGTCTCCATTGCAATCTCACCATCACCTCGCAGTTCAAGTTCATCACCTTTGCCTGAGACTATCCCAACTGCTGCCGGTTGTTCCCCCTGCCTGCATGTTCTTTTTCCTCCCCTATTCACTCCCAGGGAGATCCCAATTATACCTTCAGATTCAATTTTTTCATGGCTCCACACTGCCTAAGGGGTAAAGTCCAACCCCTAAGCACTGGCATTTGATTTCAACCTGACATTCTATCTAGACTAGTCTCTTGATCCTCTTTTTACCCACCATGCTGAAATCACTATGTGAATATCCCTCTCCCTTATATCGTATGTTCCTTGAAGGAGGGAGGTGTCTTACTCATTAATATCCCCAGAGTCCAGCTCTGGACTAGCACAAAACAAGCACTCAATAAATGCTTTTTCGAAAATATACATGCACCCCAGTGTTCACTGCAGCACTATTTACAATAGCCAGGACATGGAAGCAACTAAATGTCCATCGACAGAGGAATGGATAAAGAAGATGTGATACATATATACAATGGAATATTACTCAGCCATAAAAAGAACAAAATAATGCCATTTGCAGCAACATGAATGGACCTAGAGATTGTCATACTGAGTAAAGTCAGACAGAGAAAGACAAATACCATATGACATTGCTTATATGTGGAATCTAAAAAAAGGGGTACAAATGAACTTATCTACAAAACAGAAATAGAGTTACAGATGTAGAAAACAAACTTATGGTTACCAGGGGGTAAGGAGGGGATAAATTGGGAGATTGGGACTGACATATACACACTACTACACATAAATAGATAACTAATAAGGACCTACTGTATAACACAGGGAACTCTACTCAATACTCTCTAATGGCCTATATGGGAAAAGAATCTAAAAAAGAGTGATATATGTATAACTGATTTACTTTGCTGTACACCTGAAACTAACACAACATTGTAAATCAACTATACTCCAATAATAAAATAAATAAAAATAAATAAATAAGCAAAAAAAAATGACTAGAATGCCAACACTAACTTTTCTATAGTCCCCAGGCTCTATCCCCACAGAATCACTTCTTACATCTTTGAAAAGCCCCGAACATCTGGTCATGCCATTCTCTCCACCTGGGGTGTCTTTCTATCCTTTTCTACTTGGTAGAACCACACTTACCCACCAAGCCCTGCTCAAGGATCACACTGCCTGTTGGCACCTTCTCTGATTCTCAGTGCAGAACTCAAGCCTTCTCCCCATGGTTTCCTTTGCTCTGAATTTTCCATGACTTTATTTTTGTATTTGCTTCCTTAGCCTGACTGGAGAAGTTCACAAGAACAAGGGCATTCATTATTTCTTGGCATTTGCAGCATCTAATTGCAGGGTCTAGTACTCAGTAAATAATTACATAAATGCCCATGCAATGGATTACCATGCAAATGAGTGGTGAACAAACAATCATTTCACTGAGAGGCACTTGTGATGTGGAACCTATCACCACACCAACCCTTCACTCTCGGGACTGTGGGGGACCACTTGGCACTGCCCCTTCCCATAGCTCTTCCCCCCTTGTCCTGCCCTCTCTGTAGGACTTAGGGGCAAATGCAGGCAGCCCCTAGGCAATTAAACTTCTGCATCTGGATGCCTGAGCTGAACTTGTCTGGTTGACCTCCTGAGATACACAGTATGTGCGATACGCTGGGGGAATCTCCCCACCATTACCAATCATTTAGGCCAGAAAAATGGATAATCCAATACTGTGGCTGGGCAGCAGCACAGAGGTTCTCCCTAGGTAAACTCCAGGCCTCTGAATTTTGCCAGCATTAGAGGTAGAGTTGGAGGAGAGACTATATTTTTCTTTACTTGTGCCAAAGTACTACCCTAAACACCCAACCCCAAATACCGGGCTGCCTTCACGGAAGCTGGGACAGCCATTCCTCTCAGGGACAGGATATTCTAGGGCATACAACCCTGAGACAGCTAAAAAATTACCATTATTCATCTGATGTTGCATAGACCAAACTCTGGGTAGGAAAGGTGTATAAATATGTGTGAAACTTTGCATTACATCAAATTAAAAATTCTGAAGCCCAGGCCCCTTTCCTAGCTTGAGAGGCAAGTCATTTGAGGTCTAGGTTCCTTGTTGGTTTCTTCTCCTCAACATAAATGCTTCCAAGCTAAGATCAAGGGGCCAGACTAAATCAACCCTGGCAGCACACATTAGATCAACAGGAATACCACAGATGTGACCACAGCCAAGACCGACAAAACACATTTAAGAATGACCTAGAATGCCATTAATGCTAAGAGTGAGTACTTTCTTCACAGATCATCTAGTTGCAAAAGAGAAGTTGGAATACATCGTCATGAACAGTATGTGACAATACCCACGTGATTCCCATTAATGTCGGTCACTGTTAAGTATTGTCTTGCAAAGTCTGTGAACTTCTACAATCATGTTTAAAGCTTAGTAAATGTTTTTACAACTCAACTGGAAAGTCATTATAATAAACAATGCAATTTAACAAACGTCTCCAACACTGTTGATAAACAGGTTTCCAATACAGAGAAAAGTAAAAAGGAACAGATCGTTCTTTTTTCTTATACCTAACCAGTTATCCACCAGGAATTGATGATTTCAATAAAGATAGAAGGTTACATAAACAAATGTTTGGAATTGAAAGTAGATCTAGAAATGGGCCCCCAGTGCAAACGTGCCCATTTGTCATTCTTGTTCAAGATACTACCTTGAGATAATAAGAAGAGATAAACCTGCTCTTTTCTCTTTTTACGAAGGGTTCCGAGGAATGAAAGAGATGAAAACGTGAATTGTATATGTTCAGTCACTCAGCTTCCTATTGGGGCAATTATGATGAGATAAGAAACGTGCTTATTGAAAGGCATATACTCAAATTTGTATGGACTAAGCCTCTCTTTTTTTCACCTAAAACAGGAAAAGGTTGTTTACTGTCACTATTAGATTAACCAAATGTCTACGGTAGAATATGTACATCAAGAGTTTATTCACCATGCACTGATTTAAATCATTGTCCAAAATCATTTGGTCCTACTCTTCCTTGAGCACTATTATGTTGGCCAAAAACAAGGCACCATCATATATGTGTTCACTGACACACACACTTATCTGTGTACACCTGCTGCCCCCCTGCCACCTTCCTCCAACTATGGCCATTCAGAAATGACTCATCTAGGGCGCTTAAAATCTGTCACTCAAAGAGCCCACACTGGTCCTCTGAAAACTAGCTATCGTAAGGCCAACATCACCACTTTTGACAGCTGTCTTAGCAGAGAGACCCAGACATATAGCTGTGCTTCTGCCTGCTCATGCCGTGGTAGCTGTGTCAATTTGGATGCCAATTGCTGGCATAACCAGAGCAGATGCAGGACCCATATGTGCAACTCCAGATAAGATTTCCAAAGCACTGGCATCTGGATGTCAGCTTTTCTCTCCTGGTCCCACAGCTGAATGTTCTGCTAGACCTGATTGTTTCTCTGCTGGGGGCCAGTCTGCTACCGCCCTGTTACGCTCATTGGCACTTCCTAGATTTCAGTGTGTTTGAAAACAATAAGCTAGATAATCACCTTACCCCACAGCACACCGGGAATTTACCTGTTTTGTCGGCTTTTGTACCAAAGTCTACCAAGGGAAATCTGAAAAACTATCGGTGCTATTTCTTCAATTCTTAATTTTAACCTCCATTGACTAGAAACATAGGGTGCAGTGTCTAAAACAGGTATAGGTAAGTTTATACTTACACGCACCAAGTTTCCAACAGAGGCAATTAGCATGAAAAGAACACGCACAATGGCAGATACATTTGTGTGAGTGTTTCTCTGATTCTGTGGCAGCTTCCCCACAGCACTGGAACAGCTGCGTGTCACAGGCACCTACCCTGAAAAACAGCAAGGGAGGGTCTTCATCTACACATCACCTCTCTTCACTTGCTCCTTTGCAAATGAGCCACCGGATGAACATTTCCTTCCAGGTGGGTGTAACAAAATGAGAAAAAGAGATGCTTCTCAAGTGTGAATCATTACAGATTAAAAATGCTAAAGCCTTCCTCCAGGAAGAAAGAATAGCTTGATAATAAATTGACAGTGACGTGTCCTCCCGCTCATCTGTGCTAGCTTCCCCAAAGCAGAGACCCTTCCTTCTGCCCAGACCAAACCTACTCCCTCAGCGAGGGATGAACAGACCCTCCATCCTGACCTCCAGTGCGTGGCCCACACCTCAGTGAGAAAGAACGCGGAGAAATGAGCTTTGTTTGACTGATATGAACTCCATCCATTAAATTGCTGGGCGATAGATGCCAATGTAATACATACACCTGATATTTCTGTGAAGGACATAAAATGTAAGATTTAAATAAATATTGTATCATGAGATTGTTTTAAAAGACACAGAAACTTTAAAATAATACTGTGTGCTGACTTTAAATTCAAATAATTTGATCTCAAAATAAATTAAAATCTCAAAGTCTGTCCATTTTATAAAAAATTGAATCAGAATGCAGACTTAAAATACACAATCTCAAGGTTTTAATTCTTTGAGTATCCTAAGGTTGGTGCTTTCATTTAAAAGTAAAACTGAGCCACTTTTATCAACTATTACACATCGCTTAAAATGAACCTGATTGCCACCAAGCATTTCAGCAAGAAATAACTTGTATTTGGCATTTTAAACCTAATTTATAAAATATGAAAAATCTCAATCATTGCTATTTTACACACATAAATGGAAAATGAAGACAAACGGCCATTTACTCCTTCAGTGATAGCATGCCGATCTCAAAGTTTATTTTGCTTTTTGGGTTTTTTTTTTTAACACTCTAGAGAACAGCTGGCATGTATTTTACTCCTAATATTGTCTTCTGGAAGAATGATTCATGTAAATAAGGCAGCAGATTACAACATATTGGGAAAAAAACCAGAAGGTTAAGTTTTCCCAGTTCTCAAAAACCCGGGAATAAAAATCACCCCTGAGTATTTTAGGAATGTAGAAGGGCCGACCAGCCTTCACGAAGTTGGAACACTTCTATTCCTTTGTTTAATATTCTTCCTAAGTGCAATCATGCACAAGCCTTTAGAAGGATTTGTCCTCTCTTTCAAAGGGGTTTGACTTGGGCACAGTTAATCATCACTGTGATAAAGCAATTAAAGGTATTCCTAATTAGGACCAAACCAAATGTAAGTAATCAGAAGATTAAGGGGAAAATGACATTATGATGGGACTGTGTTTTCTTTAATGACCTCTTGGCTGAGAAGGATGTTCTCACATTGGTGGACGGGGACTTGGGTATGCAATGCATTAACCCTACCAGGAGCCCAGCATGTAAATGTCTACAAGTGATAAGAATACATCTTGGAATCATTTAGTATCGCTGACTTCTTAATAACGCTGTCCAAAACATAAGAGGCAATTAATGATCAATCTGTTAGAAGTTACATGAATTCTTTACACAAATTTAAGTCCTTCTACAAATGTATTACAAGTACCGACTCAGAGCAGAAGACACAAAGATGAACAAGACATGATTCCCATCTTTGAGTTTATGATCTAGTAGGAGACACAAGACACACATGCAATCATTTTGGAATTTTCTCCCCTAAAACCACACATGGGTTTGTTCATGTATATCTAAATGGGGGAATTTTTAAGCATATGAATGATAGCTGGTCCTGAAAATGGTATTGCATTCCCTAAGTTTTACTCAATTGTAAACGCAATCATTGGAATTTAGGATCCTGCCTCTAGACCTGTACCTATCATTCCAGATTAGGATACAAAAATTCATTAGAAATTCTTTGAGAGAAGGAACAACATCTAAATATTCCCCAAATCTGTATTTAGTGTGTCTTATTATAGCAAGCTGTCATTGAATACTTGTTCAATGTCAATAGTCAGGGTCTGTATTTTTCCTGCCCCTGCTAAATTGGTCTACATTTCAGAGGAGGCTAGTTATACATATTTTCTAAGATGAATAGCCTCCCCAATACCAAAAATGATGGGCAGTCCTATCGGTGGCAAAACCTCTCCTCCCAACCCCAATTTCAATAATCCAGAAGAATCTCCAAGGATTGAGAAAACACAAATAATTAAGATATTCCTCAGAATAAATAATATAATCTCCATTTGGATGAATGCTACAAGTTAAAGATCTCAAGGTTAATGCAGATATTGGTAAAAAAATAAAACCTGGATTTTTTTTTTTAACCAAATGGATTTTAAACAGTTATTTTCAATGAGTGTGACTAAAGGGGGAAATGCAGCATGTGGAAACAAGTAGAGCACCCTCTCCTCCTCATATTTTCATGTTAAGCATGGCACGCTTTGGGGAAAAATTACTTTGTGCTTTTTAAAGCTTCTCAAGTTTCTCTGAAAATCAGGCTAACCTCTCCAAACATAGTTGCATGAGATGCTATTAGACACAGATTTGTTGATATGGCCCAAAATGATTTCGCCTCTCTTTCAGCCTCTGCAGGCTGCCCCAAGTCTCCATTTCTGTTAATGACCTATTGCTTCTGTCTGATTCAATTCAGCCCACTGGCTATGGAAATGGCAAGTCTCAGCAGGAGACAACAAAATGGTTAGCAAACAGGGCTGAGCCATGTCATTTTCCTCAAATACTTTCCCAGAAATGAAATGACAAGCTTTAAAACGTTGTCTTCTGCTCAGGGCAAATATTTCTTTATTAAACAAAAGTGCATGTCCTCTAGTTTCCATTCAAACCATAGCTTAAAGTATGCCACTTGAAAAAGTTCAACTGTAAAACAATTTAATACCTAATATTTCCCTTATAATTCCTTTCTCTGTCTCTTTCCCACTTCCGCTTCTGGGTTCCATTCCCAGCTGTGCCAGCTAATAACAGCTGCAGGTCCTTAAGCAAGTCAATTCCCCACTCTGAACTTCAGTTTCTTCATCCTTCAAATGGAAATAATAACAGTATCTAATTCAAAAGATGGGTGAGAGAACCAATCGAGATCATGCGTGTGAGCAGCTCCCTCAGTGAGTGTCTGATGTAGATTAAGTCTCAACAAATGTGTGCTAATACAATGTTATTATTCCCCAAACTTTTGCATAGTTCTGTATTTTAAATCTGTACCCAGGGAACAAGGATCAGATGACTTTCTGCTTGTATACAGTTTTAATCTTTCAATTTTAGAGAATCTGGAAGTTCCTTACTTTCATATGTTCTTAGCAGAATGAGTCTTCTCTATACGTAAGTTCCATTATTCAAATGGAATCCTTCAGATACTTAACAGTGAAGTCACAATGAGCAGTAGTGACTGAGGTATCCTGCCAATTTTAGTAGAAAATGTGTCCTGAGAAGGGATTGTTTTATTTTGGTGTGAAATTGTTCCCCACTAAAAACAACCTAACTATACTGTAGTCTTCAAGTAAAACCAGGTTAAATGATTACCAATTAGTAAACAATCTGTAGCATAAATTCCCCAAACTGATCAGTAACCTTCTAGTACTGAGAACAGTTTGATCTGCAACAATCCAATTCCTTGCAAAAAAATAATACAGCTTAGCTGAGAATCTAGTGAAACTAATCATTCAGCACAGATAACTGGTACCAACTCAAAGAACCAGGCCTGGGTATCTTATATTTAGAAAGACCCAACAATGCCTTCCAGAAGATTAAATGCTGTCTAAATTCTGGATTGGACTTTTACATTCAGTCCACCTAAATGTGATCTCAAGAGAGGATACAGTTGATCTTACTATGCATTATTAAATAGTTACTGAGTTTTATCTTCTATGTGACTACAATTCTAAAAGTATAATTTAAAATGTCATTGAACTATCCTTATGGATTAAAGATGCAATTAAAATAGTCATTGATATTATCATTTGCCTTTGTATTTATGTAGAACTCACAGGCTTCCTACTTTCAAAAAAAGAATTTTTGGTTTCTTTAGGTCAATTCTACCCTTGGTCTAATCTCTATAACAGACTAAATTTACTAAAACATTGTATCACCCTAAAATGAAGTATGAGAGTGGATTATTTCAGAGGGCATTTTTCTGGTGGCCTAAAAGGTCACCTGTATTTTTTATATCTTTAGAAATGAGGAAAACAGCTGCTCTGACCTGACAATTCCTGTAGCAGTTATCTGGCCTCATGGGAATTTGACTAGGCTCTTCTCTGTGGGCTATCCAACCATCAGTTACATATTTTATTCAACCAGAATAACACGTTTATAATATTTTCAACTAATTTACCCTAATGTTTATTTTTCCCAACAGAGATAAAGCAAACGGTATGACTTTTTCTTTTCTTAGGCAGAGTTCTATTCTGCCATCACAAAAGAACACTGTCACATGAATTCCTTACCTTGCAGTCCTAAATCATCAGATCCTGAGTTGGCAAGTATCTGGGAAGTGATATTCATAAGGTGCTACCAGACATTAATAAAAACAGCTGGAATCTTGGTGATCAGGGAACATGTGACCCAGGTCCTGGGCTGGCTCACAGGCACCTGCCTGCAGCTGAGAGAGGATAGAGCCTGGTAGGATCACAATCCCATTTTGGTTGATTTACAGATAATGAAATGAAACAGAACCTCTGATGACGGAGAAATATTTGATTTTTATTTTCTTGATTTTGCTTGCCTGTATTTTTTGACCTTTCAACATATTCCTTCTTTTTTTTTTCCTTTTTTTTTTTTTACTTTGCACAGTTAAAAAAAAAAGTCTTTTTTAAAATTTGACCACACACATGAGCACATGTGCACAAACACACACAAAGAGGGACAATTACATATGGAAGATTCTTCTGTAATAATCTTTGTTTTAAAAAAGCTAGTGGAATCAACAAGGACCTACTGTATAGCACAGGGAAGTCCACTCAATACTCTGTAATAACCTATATTGGGAAAGAATCGGAAAAAGAATAGATATATGTATATATGTAACTGAATCACTTTGGTGTACATCCGAAACTGACACAACATTGTAAATCAGCTGCATAATCCAATATAAAATAAAAATTAAAATAATAAAATTCTCTGGAAAGAAAGCTAGTGAAGTAGATTACAGATGTGACATTATCAGATAAAAATTGGAATGTATAAAAATTGACAGACCTAGAGTCTGTCATACAGAGTGAAGTAAGTCAGAAAGAGAAAAACAAATACCGTATGCTAACACATATATATGGAATCTAAGAAAAAATAAGAAAAAGATTAAAAAAAGAAAAAAAAGAAAAAAAGAAAAAAGGGTCATGAAGAACCTAGGGTTAAGACGGGAATAAAGACACAGACTTACTAGAGAATGGACTTGAGGATGTGGGGAGGGGGAAGGGTAAGCTGTGACAAAGTGAGAGAGTGGCATGGACATATATACACTACCAAACATAAAATAGATAGCTAGTGGGAAGCAGCTGCATAATACAGGGAGATCGGCTCGGTGGTTTGTGACCACCTAGATGGGTGGGATAGGGAGGGTGGGAGGGAGGGAGGCACAAGAGGGAAGAGATATGGGAACATATGTATATGTATAACTGATTCACTTTGTTATAAAGCAGAAAGTGACACACCATTGTAAAGCAATTATGCTCCAATAAAGATGTTAAACAAAATTGTTCAATTATGCATTCAATTTAGCTCTTATTTTATTTAGAGATTTAAAAAAATACCTTAAACTAATTTGGATTCAATTCTTCTAAGCCAGACTTTCCCCAAGTGTGTTTTGTAGAATACTACTGTTCCTGGATGCTCACAGATGTCTGCCATCAGCTTAGTTTGGGAAACAAGGCACATTACCCACCGAGCTCCCACCCCCAAACTTTCCTCAAACCCAAAAGACTTATGAAGTTCTGGAGATTCAGATGAGAAAGCAACCTTAGCCGTACTGACTGAGTTTTGGGTCCCTAATAAACAATCAGCTGGTGTCACTCTATTCTATGTCATTCCTAGCTGATGCTGGTGACAAGAATAAAATGTTTACTACACCAAGGACTATTCTAAAGCCAAAAGAACAAGAATCTGTCCCAGATTTGCAAATATCTTTATCATCAGGGAATTATTCATATTCATATTTGACAGGTAACCCTAAGATTTTCTAAGACCTCCATCCACTTTTAAAATTGAAAGTATCTTTCTGTTCCCCTTTAATCTCCAAATAATTTGGCCACCCTCAGCGCTTGAGAAAGAATTAAAGATACGTTCCCATACCTTGCAAACAATCTTCCTATCAGCAGGTCCCAAACACAAGCTGCCCAACCACAATGATACTGCTGCCCTATTTTCCTCCCCTGCCGCAGTGTTACTGTACGGGACCACACTAGGAGAATGTATGTGTGAGGCTAGGACCCTCAAACTACCCCCACTGAGACCCACATCAAAACCAAACTTAAAAGGGGTGTGTGTGTGGTGGGTGAACTGTGTAATTTTAAGTTTGTAGCCACAGAAAGTGCTCATTGACCAGCCCCAAGCTGGGTGACCTGATTTTCTCCTGGTACTTCCAGGATGCAGCGACGGCCAACTTTTGCAGAGCACTCACTATGTGCCAGGCACTGTGCGAGCACCCCATCCGTAATTCTCACAGTACCCCATCCGTAATTCTCACAGCCGTCTCTGAGGTAGGAACTGCTACTATCTCCATTTGGGGTTGAGGAAACTCAGGCTTAGAGAGTTTAAATAAACTGCCCAAGTCTACATAACTAAGAGCAGGGATTCAAAGCCACTAGTCTATGTTACACTGAATTATGCTGGTCTGTTTTGGTTTTGGTCTTCTCTATTCACAGTGGGAATGCTGAGAGGCAAAACCATGACTCACCTTTGTATCTTGATACTTTCCCTAGTCTCTGATGCAAAGTAGGTACTCAGTAAATATTTACTAAACTGAAGCTTAGGATTTTTAAACTTATTGTCTCATTTTCCTAGATCCTGGCTACCTAATTGTGACTAGGAAGTCCCCAGTTATAATTAGTACTAGTTGCAGTCATGTGACCAAAACCACAGTTTCCTCCACAGTAACAGTTACCTCAAACCTCTTCTCCTTACCCACACCTCTCACACTACTTCTCTGTAATGATGACACATATTTACCATGCAACTTAGTAAGGTACATGAAAACCCAAAGGGATCTGTACTTGCCACATATATACAACACACCATCATGAAAATTCTCCTGGGAAGGCCTCCCTTCTGCTCTTGATGTGGAAAGGAGCCCTTTCTGGCAAGACAGATGATGGACTTTGTGCAATGTGCATGAGGAGAATCATATATGCATGACAATGTCTCTTCAGCATAATTTATAGCCGTGTTGATGGCTGCTTCTATCTTCTAGCTCTTCTGGACTTCTGATTGGCTGCTTATTCCCATTTTTCTAAGCAAATCGAGGAGACTGTACAGTATGATGAGAAGGGTAATGGCATAGCACATTTTGGTCTAAAAGAAATGTAGTATCCGGAGTCACTTTACAAACTCTACTTTTTCTAGTTGCTTCTAGATTGCTAATGAGATTATTCTGACAACTCCTTCAGCTGTTATAGAAGGATTTTCATTCCCAAGGTGAAAATATATTCTTACTACCAAATTTTAAAATTTTACTGTAAACCAGTATACACTACCAAATATAAATACCACTTATGTAAACAAATAGTTTAGGTTGTGTTCAATGAAAATTATTTATCTTGCTTTAAACCTAAGAGGGTTTTATTGATAATGATCCTTAATTCCTGTGTGGTAATGCTCCCGATAAGCATGAACATTTTTCTTTAAAAACCTGGCCATTATTTTGGACTACAGAACACAGAGAAATACTAGCAGATGTTTATTAAACACGTTCTACATGCCAGGTTCTATACTAAGCATGTTTAACTATACTGTCTCCTTCAATCCTCACAACATGCCTGTCGGGAAAACTTCTACTGCTGTTTTCTCCATTTTAAAGATGAAGAAACTGAGGCTTAGAGGGGGCAAGAGACTGTCTTAGTTTTCATAATTAATAAGTGGGCACATCAGGATGTGAGCTCAAGTTGGTTGGATGCCAAAATGCATACACGAAAAGAATCTGTCATACTCTGTCACACACCTAGAAAATATGGACAAAGACGGGGCTGGGAACACAGAGGTGAGAGGAGGCCCTAGTTCTGGGATTCAATGTCACTTTGGTAAGAATTTATTTGTTCATTCATTTATTCATCAGTTACTTCTTGAGCACCTATTACATGAAGGACCCAAATTTTCCACTTGAGATATACTACTATTAGCACTTGCTTTGGCCCATCTCTTAAAGATACAGGATGCTTATACCGAATTTAATGGACTTGAGCCTTTTCAAGAAAAGTTTCAGGAGTTATTTTTCCAGATTGTGGCAAATGAATAACACTAACATCCCCTTCTGTTTTTTATACAATGAGTTAAAGAATCAATGACTTTTTAAATGACAGCTTTAAAATTTTCACAACCATAAAATATTTTCTCATAATCATGAATATGATTTTATGACTTAAGAAGTTAATTTTGAATAACTTATACTTTTTCCCCCTCAAAGTGAAATTCTAAGGCAAAATAGTATTATGAAATAATGGTTTAGTCATCACCCTCTGTGTGCTTCAGTTTTTCAATTTTGCGAATGGAGATTTGATAAAACATACATTCTTGAGTTCATGTGAAGACCAGTGAGATAATTCTTGGCAAACCACACCGAGAGTCTCCAATGAAACCAATTTCATAAGAACGAAACATTAATCTAGATAGAAAATACACGCTAAGGTCAGAGTGATGTCTGCTTCATCCAAGCCCAGCAACTGAGAAGATAGGCACATTGCAGATGGCAGATCCAACTGACTCCTCTGATATTGGTTTGCCAAATTAGATAAGGGACAAAACACATCTTTTTAATAAACCCTATTTCAAAAGTTATGATTCACTCATATATACACTTCGGTTTACACCCAGGTCAGTTACTAATAGAAGTTGTGAATTAACTTCCAACATGAAAAACATTTTCCTAATGTCAATGCTGACATCTTATCTGAGGTAAAGATATTAGAGAGAACAATGGACAAATTTCTGCTTTTCTTTGCTTTCCTTTTTTTTTTAAATAAAAATACTCTAAGCCTTACATCCAATTGTTTTACAGCTCAATTGATAAGGTGTGTTCCTTTTTTTTGTTGTTGTTCAAGAAAATTTAAAAGCAACTAATTTAAATATGCAAAATTATCTTGAGTTGTTCATACGTGAACTTAAAAGCCGTGCAACACAGGAAAATTAAGTAATTATGCCTCCAAGTTATTTACTGCAATTAAGCTCATTTATCATATGCAAATTAGTGCAAACTGGTCTCATTAGTTACTAAATTACTCAATATGAGCTGAACAATGTAGCACTCCAGTTTGTAATGAAAAATCCCTGTAGAGGCAAGCAGTATCAATTAAGCTAATCTGCATATGCAAATATATTCACTAACTTTCTCTTTTTCTATATTTAGTTTTACATTTTCTTACCATTCTGGATCATTGGGAAATTGCAGGGTCACTAACCTATTTCTCTTTCCTCTATTACAGCTAGAGAATGCCTCTATTAGTTGAATTTTATTTTATTTTAGCACTGATGTCCGGCAGGATACCACTTTGCCAACAAGGGCCATAAGGAGTAAGAGATGATCGTTTCTTTGATACTTGTAAGTTCCAATAAAATAATGATCATTTTCCTAGAGATGATCATTTCTTTGATACTTGTAAGTTCCAATAAAATAATAAATAAGGGTAAAATTCCAATTCATCAATAAGACAGAAAATACACTTAACATATTAGCTCTCACAGAAGTCTTTTGAAAACACTGCCATCAAATGTAAAATGAATGTTGACTTGGCTAGGCAGCATCTTACGTAATAATTTTTATGTTTGTATTAGTCAGTTTTTGAGCTGTTTTAGGTATTATTCACTTTTCTTTGTCCAGATGTTTGAATTGCACTAGTCTACCTTTTATTGTCTCTTGCTGAATGAGATGACAGAAGATGCTAATAACAGATTTGGCATTCTCCAGCCCCACTCCAACACAGTGGTAAGTAGCTCTTTTGCCTATATGTCTACTTTCTCTAAAGGATCTTCTTAGTCTTCTACAATTGAGTGGGTCTCAGATACTGAAGCAGTGCTGTGGCTAGAAATACTTAAATGATAACAAAGATACAAAACGTCACAAGATATTTTCATTTTGTTTTCCTTACTACACTAACCCAAATTTTTAAATATTTCCAGGAGAGAAGCTATACGTTCTCATTTGTCTAACAAGAATTCTGCAGGGCCAAAATAGTATGTAGACCAACCATGATTCCAGGGTATGCCCTTAAGCGATCTTCAAAATATGACTAAAAATGGAAACCTAGATATTTAAATGTAAATCCTAATTTTATTTTATTCTACATCTCATCCATAACATCCTCTTTTAAATCTAGGCTATTCTTTCACTTTTACTCTCTATTCCATGGTTGAAGGTGTTACGAGAAAGAAAAACCACATGATCGAAATCTGACATTTCACTGAGATTGGTGGCATCGTCCATATTAATGCACACAAACCTCTGACGACTTGGCTTATCAAATAGAAAAATAGCTACATTTGAGTTCCCCTCTTTTTCACCATTTTAAGAAAATACATACTTTAGTTAAACTAGTCTGCTAAGGTGATGGCCATATCCGTCTTCTACAAGAGAGTTGTTCTACCAAAAAATAATCCTTTCAAGAACAATTATTTCCCTAATTATGCTGAGGAAGACAGGCAGTCGTGTGACTTCTCTGCCCAGCCTTTTCTGTGCACTCCCAGGCAGAGACCCTCAGGTGCTATACTGTAATACTGAAATGTTCTTGGTGAGTCTCTCTTGGTCTTCCTCAAAGGGTCTGCACATGGTATTCTCTTTCATTTATGGGGTTTGAATGCCATAAGAGTAATACAAAAATGTCTTAATACCCAGAAATAATGCAGAGTCAATAACAGATATAGGAGGGTTCATGCAACATAGACAAATCCAAAACTAACACTGGGATACCACACTTCCACCATTATCTCCCTTTAAGGCATTTCTTATAGAATATTTTTATTCTCCCAAGACTTCATTTAAATAATAATTTTAGTTCTGTATCATTCATATACAAAAGTGTGGGTACTTATGATTATATTCATCCAACTCACAAAATTTCATTTATTGTAATATCCAAAACTAGTTATGGATAAAAACCATCCTTCAGTTTATAAGTAATAGTTATTAGTAATGATATGTATTACTCAATGTCAGTTATATCACATATACCTATCTGTAGTTCACCATAATGTGCTCACAATGAATACAAATATAAATCCTAAAGATCTTCCACATACAAGGTTTGATCTGATTGCTTTGTTTTGACACCTGTGAGGTTAAGTAAAGTGGCATTACTATGGAGTATGCAAAAACAATACCACAATTTCATATAACAATTATATAAGCTTTATTTACAGAATAAAAAAAAAACTTAAACCCTTCTGCTAAGGGCATGCAAATAATTAAAGCACTCCATTCATAAATCTGGCACCTAAGGGAAAGTCATTCCACTAGTTAATTTTATGAGTTACAAAGATGATATTTGTTATCATTTTCTGTTTCGTTAACTTTGATGAAGTAAAATATGAATATTCTATCTGGTCTCTAAACTGGAAAAGTAAAAGTAAATATCCACTCATATTTTTAATATTAAGGAATCATGAAGTGAGAACAATAATGCCTAAAGAAAGCTTTTAAAGCAGGAACCAAATTAGTGCTTAGTCACAAGTACTATATTCAGGAAAAGATTTCACATAATGACCTAAAGTTCTTGGATTTTTACTTAGCCTGTCACAAATAGCACAGTTCTCAATCTTGACCCCTTGCCCTCCTGTTCCTCCCCTTATTAATAAGAGTCAAAGAAGAATAAAGTCAAATAAACGCCTTGACTCAGGCCCAGTGCCTACACCTCATAGTTGTGCAGCTGCAAGGCTGACATCCCTTGAATGCCTCACCTCTCCTGCAGAAGATGCCCCTGTCCTGAAATCCATGCCTGAAACAGTTATAGGTTCACTGGGGCTACTAAGGGTCATAGTCAGTAGTGAGGCTTTTGTGTATATGATGTGAATGGTGGTCCCAGAACTACACAGTACACAGCCTGGGTGATGGCCTTGCCTACATACATGGTATTGGATCATTAAATTGGAAAATAACTTTGCAACAGTTGATTTTTATATTGACAGAATCACCATTATGTTTATTTCTTTTCCCCTCTCAGGAGGAAAGAAGTCACATTTTAAAGGATCCACTAAACTTTCTAATTTTTCCTAAGAGAATATATGGCTAATAAGATGCACACAGCAAACACATATATTGTAGCCCACAGAATGGATGGATCAAAAATTAAGCAGTCTATCTTCATCCCCCACCCCCAGCTCTCTACACCAAGGGGTCCTTTGCACGCTTTTCCACAAAACATCACTGGGGGCATGGGGAACAGGGAGGCTTGGCACCTGGTGTAGAGAATACCCAGGTATTTCCTGAGCCCCATCCTGGTGTTCGGAACTGATCTCTATTTTACCCTCCAATTCCATCAGAACCCTAATCCTGTTCACTCCAAATATAAATTCTTTCCTTTTATTACCATTGTCTTTTAAAATGTCCTCATCATTTCTTGGCAAGTATTTATAATCTAACATCCTGGGTTCAAATTCAGCTCTCACTTAAGTAGCCATGTGAATGTCAGTCAGTTATGTGAATTTTCTAATAAGTCTTAGTTTACTCAATTGTAAGACATGCAATCAGAGCACCTGTCTCACGGGTACATATTTTAAGTATTAACTGATGATATAAGCAGAGTAACACAATACATAGAACTTAATACATACCAAAAATTCGATAAATTTAAGCTAAAATCAAACTGGATTAGGCCTTTTCTAATTAAAACACACTTCCCTTGGTATTTTCATTAGAAATGCAAGCTTCTAGGTATAATCAAAATACTCAATGACAAAAAAAAATGGTCAATTATGATACATCTACAGTATGGAATGGCATATAGCCATTAATAATAATGAAAGCTTATCCTTTCCTAATGCAGACATGACCACTAGATATTGATTTTTAAAAAGTTGATTGCTAAAGAGCATATCATTGACCAATGCTTGACCCCATGAATCTCAGAAGTATAAACATACTCTAAACAACATTAAATACAAAATTTTCCTGTAACACTACCTTCTCATCTCCCATCCGTCCTTTACCGCAAACATCCAGACACTTCTACCTTCTATCACTCTTTCAGTTTGTCTTCTGCACCTAAATTTTTACTGCAATTGTTTTAATTGACAAAACCCATGACATCTCTTCAGTGGTTACCCTACTGAAGGATTTATGTCCTCAGTCACCTTGATACTCCTTCCTTAAGCAAAATCAAATCCTGTGGTTTCCTCTTATCTTTGTGTCTACTCCTTTCTCATTTTCTACTTGCATCTTAAAGTGATGATATATATGGGGTTACCTCTCCTCAACCCTTTTCTCTCTTTGTTCCATATCATTTCCATCGGTCTGCAACTCACTGCTTGATTTGAACTACCATTCACCTACACACTAGTGATCAGTAATCCCCAGCCCTATTTTTACCCCTTGCCCTGATCTTGCTCTAGAGGATCAGACGCTGGTTTCCAACTGCTTACCTCTTACGGACTTGGCTATGTAAGAGGATATCCCTTTCAACCTCTCTCAGGCAAGAGTATCATTAGGTAGGTAGTTACCAGTCTAGAAAACCTGTGGTCATTGTTAAATCCTATCATTCCTTAGCCTTTCATATCTAATTCATACCAGGTGCCAATAATTCTATCCCAATTCCATACCGTGTCTCCATTAATAGAGCTTCTATCTTGGATAAGATCTTCATTTGGACTGTTGTAATAATTTCCTAAATTGTCTCTTTATAATAGCCTCTCACAACCCAAAGGCTTCCTAGACTGTATTTTAATAATAACTCCAGAAACAAACCAAATATTTACCTTGTCACTCTCTTGTATGAAAGCCTTCTCCACAGGCTCATTGCTGGTTATAGAATCCTGGCTTGGCTCACTGGGCCTGTGCAATATGGATCATAAGTTCTCCATCTTTACCTCTTATGTGCTCCCCTGTGCACGTAAAACAGCCATCAAATTGAACATCTTAACAGTCCCCAAACAAGATCTATTATGACTTGCCCCCATGCCTTTGTGTTTGACATTTCTTTGATTGCAATATTCTTCCATTGTATTCGCCTAATAAACTCCTATTCATCCATCAACAACTTGAGATGTCTTCTCTGACACCTTGTGGCAAATTCAGAGCCTCGCTCTTTCGCAGCCCCATAGTACTTGACCACTGTGATGCTTCTCACTTTATGAAGCCTCCTGGTTCTTTAACCAAATGATTGCAAGCTAGTTAAGGAGAGCAGCTATGTGCCTCCTACAGCAAATTCTGTTGTTACTAAGTATTTAATTTTTTTCTTTTTTCATAATGATGATAAACTGTGATATTAGAGACCACATCTACCTTGTTGACCACACAGGGTTTTTTTCAGATATTTGCAAATGAAAGAATGGTAGGAGAGAAGGAAGGAAGAAAGAATTCATCCCAGTGCCCATGAATCAACCAGATTCAACTATGGAACCTCCTGAAGGAAAATAAGGAAATCACCTTACCCTAGCAGACTACTGAGATACTTTGAATGTGGTACAGACACAGATCTATGGGTTCAAGAGTTATCCTGCTAGGAGGGAAGATATCTAACCAGATAGCTTAAAGAAAGCCCTTCTTGTTACTACTACTTCCCAACCCCTTCCTGCCTACAATTCTAGCTTATCATTTTGAGGAGCATATACAGTTCTTCCCCTCCATAACCTTTGGTTTTAGAATCTAATGATAGGAATTTCTAGTTTCTATGACAATTTCAAGACTACCTAGTGCAACCACACTTGGATGTCTGACTTTCTTGAAAGCATCCTTACCAAGTCACCTATACTTCTCCTAAGGCTAAAGGCTTTGAGCATGTTGGAGATATAGACAGCCCTATTTGCAAGTTTTGTTATATGAAGGTGATTTTTTTTTCTATTCAATTTTCACCCCTTTCTCTTCTTTCTACACTCTGAAGCTACACAGAATGTATCTAATCCTTTTTTTTGGCATGAGGCCTTCAGATAGATAGAGAGGATATTAATGTCCCTTTTATGCCACATGTTTTGCACACGTAACTTCACCAAGCCCTTTGCCACACCTCATGTGACACGATTTCTAGATCACAAACCCATCTAGTTATTCCACTCCAAATGACATCCAGCTGCCTATGTTTCTCTTGAAGAGTGTTGTCTAAGGCGGGTGTGACCAAACCAAAGAGCAGAGAGCTCAGCAGCCTCATCTAGGTCCTCTGCTCTCTCAATGGAGTCCAATGTTGAACTGGCACTTGGGACAGCCATCCTATATTATAACTCTACGTTGCTCTCACTGAGCTTATGTTCCATTCAAATTCCTAAGTTTTGTGTTTTAAATTAGTTTCAAATTCTTGCAGCTCCTAAGTCCGCCTCCCTACAGAACACTGAACTCAAGATTTCCAGAGAGAATTTACAGGATGATAGAATACTGTTTGAACCATTTCTCTCACTGACAAAGTCTTATGCACTGACTGCGTCAGAATATAAATAGGAGTCATCCTGGATCACATCAGAATCTAACAATGTACAGTTGGCCATACGTATCCACAGATTCAACCAACACGGATCAAAGATATTCGAAAAAAATCCAGAAAGTTCCACAAAGAAAATCTAAACTTGCCACATGCTACCAACGATCTATATAGCATTTACATGTTATTAGGTAATACAAGTAATCTAGAGATGATTTAAAGTATATAAGAGGACATGCGTCAGTTATATACAAATTCTATGCCATTTTACATAAGGGATTCGAGCAACCACGGATTTTGGTATCCACAGGGGTCCTGAAACCAATCCCCCACAAATACAGAGGGACAGTGGTATATATGGTATCACTCATACAAAACTTATAAAGGAGATTATGCACAAAAATGTACAGAAAAGAGGGAAATAAAAATTCAAAGATTTAGAAAGAAATATCCTCTCTGTATCCCTGAACCTAATCTACTGCAAAGGTAATTCAAAACTTTATGTGCACAATAGAATAGCATCTCCCAAGGTGTAGTTCAAGAAACATCAGTTCTATGGGATGTTAACAGATATTAGTGGAGAAATGAGAAATATCGAAATAAATAAAAATAAATAAAGAAAGACTTTTCAGGGCCTTAAATTTGCAAATGTGAATTGTGACATCTCAGACCTAATAAAACATCAAAATTATCTCAAAGGGTTACTAAAAATAACAAATTCCTGGATTTCACCCTGAAGATCCTGATTTACTAGGTCCAGGAGAGGCTCAGGAATTTGTCCTTTGAACAAGTGTCTCAGGTGATACTGAAGCTGCCAGCCAAGGAACCATTTTGGAGAACCACTTTGATTTGACCATGGACATGTGATGATAGCAGTTTTCTAGGGTACATATTGTCAGAAATAATATGGTAGATTCAGCACTACTTTTGGCTATCTAAAAAATGAAAGCACCATAGAGGCCTTTTTTTTTTTTTTAACAAAAAATTACTTTGAATGGACAGGAATCTGGAGTTTAGCTTTATTTTTACCCCAAATCTCATCTAAGAAAAACATAACCATCTTTTTCAAATAAGATGCCTAAATATCCCACATGTGTCTGTTTCTCTAATTCCATGTTAAAAATGTATTTTACATGGTAAAGAAAAAAAGCTTTGGCAAGGGCAACATTTATCCTGGAAACAGAAACAACGTAGAACAATTACCCCGTGGATAAAGGAAGATGGGTCAAATTGATGGCAAAGCCTTAAGAGAAAAAGTTTTGAGTAAGTGAGGTGCTAAGTTTGTGATCAATTTTCTCCAAGACTAAATAACTACAGGTCCGCCCTAGTCACCCTCACATTTATTTGTCATGAAAGCCACTGGAAAAAATCAAATTATTACTACTTGTCACCTTTTACTTAAAAATATACTCTAATATCTCACCCTGACAGAGACTGTAATTTGGGGAAACAAACATTAGGATTGGAAGCACTTATGAATACAAACTCAAGCAAAGAACAACTGGAATTTGACAACACATAAAAATGTCACACTACTTTCACAACAAAACTTTTTTGCTCTTCCAAAAACAATATATAGCTCCAAAGACACACACATATGTCCACTTACAAATGCAGCACACACAATCACTCTGGGAACAGCCAGCTACTATACATTGTACATCAACTGAATAGTGCAATTCATCTCAATTATTATAGCACAAATAATACTTGCCCTCCCTTTCTCATTAATATGCTCTCAAGGGATGGCTTTCTAAAAAGAAAAAAATAAATTCATAAGAATTTCAGAATTCCAAAATAAAATAGCAACAGTCATATACATAGCTGTAATAAAAGACATTTTTATAAAAAGACTAAACATGGATTTTTCTTAGTAAAATATAAGCAAGCTTCTTTTTCATTTAAAGGTACCTGCAAAATGTGACTTCCCAAATGTGCTTCAAATACTTCAATGGCCAGTGCACTGGGGCTTCTCCTTCGCTGTGCACCTATAACTTAAAAGAAAAAGAAAAGAAAAGAAAAGAAAGAAAGAAAAAAAAATTAAGTTGGGGCTCTGATTTACACCTTCAGCTTCATTTCTCCGTAATTGTATCACTAGACAGCTACTATACCAAAGAGATCTGAGAGAAACACAACCCAGTGTTAACTTTGGTTCTGAGTTGCCTGAGCAAAATCAGAGCCTACGGTGAATTTCCATCTCAGAATATCAACTTCTACAAACATTAAAAATCATATCCAGACTTAAAAAAATTTTCTTTTCCTTTTTGAACTATTTTTCCTACACTGGAGCAAAAAAACAAAACAAAACAAAAAAATATGAATGTTCACGTTCTTTTAAAATAAATTGGTAAACTGTTTTTCTTAAAATTTAGGTATTGTTGTTTTTAAAGCATATACATATTGTCTTTTCCTCCCAGAGAAACCTGAATGTTTAATATCCTCTAGGCTACAAAAAAGCAAACAGGACTTTTTTAATGTTCTAATGCAATAGCTTTATCATAATTTAATAAGCACAACATGTCGGCTAAGAGATTCTCATTAATGACTGTTTGCACTAGTGTTAAGTGTCTCAGGATGGCTGGATTTCATATTTACTGAACATTCACATGTAACTATTCCTACAGGACCTACAGGGAGCTCAGGGGGATGCTTGCCCAGCATGTGTCTTGCAGGTCAGTGACTGTTTTCTTATCTGTATACTTCTGTTCTCCTACTAACTTATAGTTTGTCTTTCTCTTCCTGGCATACCCTACATGTGCTGTCTGCAGGCACATACACCCAAAGGGCCTCCCAATCCCTAACAGAAGAGCTTAATGCATGATATTTGGGGATCCAAAATTGAGGGCCTTCTCTTTACAATTTTTTTTTTGGAATGGGGTCACAATTTGCTTTTGAATCTGTTCTGGCTATTTTCCCTGTTTTAAAAAGTTCTCAAACATAAAAATCAATTTGCTTTCCAGTAATTTATGAACAAAAATATTCAGAACTTTTCCATATTTCCAACAAGTACATTCCTTATGTCTTCCTGCTTTTCTTAAAAATTGTATGACAAACCTCTATTCTCTCAAACCTAGACACCATAAATTGAAAATAAAATCAAATCCCCTACTTTCTTACTTCTCAAAACACTCTAAGCTAGTTGACAAGAAAATTCCAGCAAAATGCTGCTGGGATAATTCTGCTTCGTTTCAGTTACTAAGTCAGTCAGTTGGATCCATAGCTTAGTAGGGATTATAATATAAATGTACTTATGATTATTGTGCTGTGCAAAATAGGCAGTTTACCCCTGCAGTTGCAAGCTAATGTCTGCCAGGTCTGAAAGGCACTTTGAAAATAGCATGAGTGGTAAGTATCATTATCACTAGCAAGAAGAAATAAAAGGGGCATTATTTTCATTGGGAAAATTTATAAAATATAATTGAAGAGTGATTATTATCAAAGAGTATTCCAGTTGGAAGGGATCTTAAAGATCTCAATTCCAAATTCTTCATTTGCTTCAGAAGCAAAACACACAACTAATATTCTTAAAATAGAAAAATCAGTTTTCTATCCTAAGACTAATCATTACTGTAAGCATAGACATATGATTTAAAAAATTTTAATCTAAGATGTACTTAAGACAGTACTACTGGGTGTGTGTGCATTTCTGATTAATTTCCTATTCTAACATGCACATTACTCCCTTCAAAATTCCTTTGGCATTTTTGATAATGCAGCTGTCTTACTGAATACTGTTTTCAGTTTCTAGAGTGTTAATTGCACATTATGGTAGCTTGGTGTGAATGATCCCACATGAATAAAATCTGCAGTTCTTTTTTTTTTTTTTTTTTTTTGTTAAGATTGTTGTGGGGAGGGGAGCTTTGGGGAGGCAGAAGGGGGGTGTTGAAAAACTTCAAAAGTGTCCACTCTGTTTTTGAGGCAGTAATGAGGATCCGGAAAGCTCCTTAATAATAGTTCATAATTTGGGGGCATTTCAGGACTTCCAATTATGAGGTTCAAAATAAACCATTGTACCTCACAGAAGAAACAGGGTTGATCTTAGAGAACATAGACTATTCTCCAAAGAACTGGATTAAGAGTGGGGCAAGAGAGCAACAGCCACCAACCTACAGAGGACCCTAAAACATCACAGGAAGGGAAAGGAGCATGTTTATTGCTAGAAGGCCCAAGAAGCATGCTCCAGTAACAACTGCCTTCTAGAAGCATGGAGACAGGTGACTACAGTGGGGTCCTGCAGGGGTTATTTAAGCCTGCCCATTGATGGCCTTTCTCTTCCTGCCTTTCCTCAACTTAGGGCTCAGCTGTTCTCTAAGTAATGTTGCAAATGCATAAATAACTAGGAATTTTATTTTAAAAGCTCCTTAGTCAGCCCGGGGATCCCACATGCCTTCATCAGCTCTTCTATCCATGAGTCCTTCCTGCATAGTTATTTTTCTTTGTTCTTCAGACTCTCTAGAAAATTGAGTGTGCACCCTAGTACATGCTAGCATAACATACAAGCATCTCGTAAGTGGTTTCATGCTTTTCTCTTCAATGGCATTTTTATGGCACTGGAACTTCTCTTGATTTATATGTTTTGCACTTATGCAGGTGATATGGGGCTGTAATGACAGTTCCTAATTTTACAACCAACATAAATATGTTAAACAGGAGTCCATTATGCCCCCAGTAGAAGCCCAGCTCTGACTGTAGCATTATTGGTAACTGAATAGATGTTAAATAATGTACTTTTTATCTTGTACTTTTCATCCTACCACATTTGGTATTTTGAGTATTGAGACAATAATCTGATAACTCAGGAACGATGCAAACAGTTATTTTGTTCCTCTATGTTAATCTCATTGTGTTTATGGAGTATCATTCATGCTTAAAGAAAAACTGAAGAGGCATTTCCTCAGTGAGGCTCATCATTCTCAGAAAAGTAATACATTGCTTATGAAGCTCTCTCAGATTGTTTTATTTTGGAAGTTGACAGTTTCTAAAACCATTTGGTAGCCCCCACACACTGCATACTTCTTATTGCTGAATAGGTCAATGCTTTATCTGATCTACAGACACTTCATTCATTTGTCTGTTCAATTAAAAGACACTGCGTTTGAAATTTAAAGAACACTAAATTAACTAAAAAATTCACAGCACATTGCTAAATAAATGGAACACGTAATCCCATATCTGTGAGGATTATATCTCTTAAGTCACTGACAGTGATGTGAGAGTTGTATAAACTGAACAGGTGATATAAACTGTTAAAAGAAAAAATAATCAAGCTATAGTAATATAGTAATTCAAATTCGATTCAGCATTTACTGAGTACCTATTTGATGCTGAAAACTGCTAGCTACTGTAGAGTAACTAGTGTTATAAGACCTAATAAATGTTCCATAAGAAAATTTTAAGCAATTCAAAACAAACCTAGGCCCAGCATATAATTATCAAGACCACAACATGATCATCTCATGTTTTTCAAGGGTTAGAAATAAAACACCTAGAGTTTTAAGAGACTTTAAATGGAAGAGATATACAGGGAGAAAGATTTTTAAAAATCAACTAAAGAAATTCTGATTGTCTCAGAATTCTAAAATGATGTGATGAATCATTAGGATTGTGCCTTTGGCCTTTCTCTCATTAAAAAATGGAAGACGACCCCAATCTGAAATATGTATCTGAAAAATTAGTTTTGTCCCTCAACAATGTCAGCAAAAATACTCTAATCTAGACTCTTCCACATAACCTTGTGAGGTAGTCTTGGAGAATTAATTAAGTGCAGTAAAAGACAATTCCTCTTTGGGGAAATATACCACACACCCCAGTCATATTCCTAACCAGTGCCTGTCACCTTCGGGGATGCACAAACACCAGGAAGACTAAGGATTATCGCTCAGTGGGAGTTTGACCTATTCAGCCAAAAGGTCAGCTTGCCACATAAGAACCCATTACAAAACAGAAACAGGACAGCTCAGTGGACACACATAATGAAAGAGGGAAAAGTCACGAGCCCTTCTTGCCTTGTGTCCTGCGTTGCCCTTTTCCTCCTAACCCTCCCCACCCCCATTTCCAGAGAAGTTGGCACTGCCTCAGCTCCTCACCAGCACAGATCACAGTGGGAAGGTAAAGCACAGGCAGGGAGAGAGAAAGGGGCTCATTATTTCAGGGATCACTTGAAAAAGATATTCAAAGATAGAGTATGACATCGTGAGGCAGGATTTCCAAGAGATTGTTTTATTTGGAAAACGTTGTCATTAGCAGATAGGGAAGACCGTTTTAGAGCTACTTTCTCATCCAGCTCTCCCTCCGTGGGGAGCAGAATGGCAGGATGGGTGAATGTAGCCTTAACATTCTGCAGGTGCTATTTCAACAGTAAAATCATCCACCGAGTAAAAAGGCAAGCTTTATGGGTACCCTCTGAATCTGTCATCTAAGGGGCAAGGCTCTGTTCCCACACTGAGCTTGGGGGAAGAGAGGACTGAAGGGCATGCTTAATGAAATCCCGACATCACTCCCTGGGCTTTAGCACTTGGGCTAAGCAAAGTCAGGGTCTGGGAAAGAATGGAGTACAGAATGCTTAATGAGTCTTTCCATGGCTACCAAAGAGAAGAAAAGGGATTTCCCTTGAAGAATGTCAATTAGCCTCCCTCACTGTAGGGCAAATGAAGCCAGGGAGGGTTTTCCCAGGAGCCTTAGAAGTTTATGAGGTATGCAGTTGTGTGTGCGTGTGTGTTTCCCTTTATATAAAATAAACATTTATATGCCTTCATTGACTATGGGACCAATTCTTCATTCTGACACTCATTCTCACAGCTCTGCCTACTGCCCAAATTCACAATTTGTACCCTTTCAACACTAAATTCCTCATTGTTTGTGCATGCCCTAAACATTGGGGGAATTTCAGGTTGGGATACAGATGATACACTCAAATAACCAGTGTTAGGAACCAGCTTAACCCATACAGCGGCACTAAAACAGAAACTCTATTGTCAAAAGCAGGATATGTGGAGTTTCCACACAATGCATAATGCAAATATCTGAAAACAAAGAATAACAATGCTTTTACAGTGTACTTTCAACCAAGATTAGTTTTCTGCCACTTAAAATACAGGATAACTGAGGACCAGAGAAGAGAAATAGGGACAAGTATTATTAATCCAGCATTTGAATGTTAGATTAACTTTAAATATAAGAAGGAAAACCTCCCATATTCAAAAATAGTACAGTTTGTTTATTTTTAAATTCATATCTAGAATATTTTTAAAAATCAAAAAATACATCTTAATAATTCATATCCCAAACCCATTAACACATTATATTAGCCATTTAGACAAAAGAGGTATTTAATCTATTAAAATAATTGAAACTCTAAGAAGTCTTATGCTGAATCAAAAAATTCTTTGATGCAACACATTTAAATTTCTCCCACATTTTAAGTATGGATTGAATATATTAGGGAAAAGCATTAAGGGTGATACGACTGTGAGAGTATTAATATTTAAAAATGAATTGCTGAATTTAAGAAGAAGGAACCATGTCTGCTTTTCTCAAAAAAGCCTATCTGTATGGCTTCAACTAGTACAAACTAGGGGAAACATAACATTCAAACAGATCTGTTTAAACAAGGATGTGTTTATCATGAGCTTCTTATCTTCTGAAGAACTAAGTAGTATTCACATATTTTTGAAAACTTTTCTTTACAAAACTTTTCTCCATCAAAATGGCAAAATTGTCTAAAAGTGAAATAGCACCCAAGTATTACTTTAATAAGTCTTGAAAAGGTTTTTGTACAAATTACAGGGACTTCTTTTTAGTACTGAGTTTCCATTTTAGAGTCATTTTGGGACTTGCCTGGTGGCGCAGTGGTTAAGAATCCGCCTGCCAATGCAGGGGACATGGGTTCGAGCCCTGGTCTGGGAATACCCCACATGCCGTGGAGCAACTAAGCCCACGCGCCACAACTACTGAGCCTGCGCTCTAGAGCCCGCGAGCCACAGCTACTGAGCCCACAAGCCACAACTACTGAAGCCCACAAGCCTAGAGCCCGTGCTCCACAACAAGAGAAACCACCGCAATGAGAAGCCCGTGCACCACAACACGAGTAGCCCGCACTCGCCGCAACTAGAGGAAAAGCCCACGCACAGCAATGAAGACCCAATGCAGCCAAAAATAAATAAATAAATTCATAAAAAAAAAAAGAAAAAGTCATTTTGCCCACCTGCCTTGCTTTTCCACTGAAGGAAATGAGACTTACCAAAGCAGATATTTCTTCATCTGTAGCTGGGGAAAGAGGAATTCTCTGACAATCTGCAAGTTACTATAGGAGCTATTATATTTACCTTACACGGGCTATATAGAAGTTGATTCACATTCTTCTTGAGGGAACCCAAACTTCCCCTTGACAATGAAATTCTTAAGGCAACAGGTTAAGCTGCTGTTTGGAGTGACAGCGCCTGAGGGAATGATGAAGCCCTGACAGTCAACATCTCTGAGGACAGAAACCTCAGGAACATACAGGCATGATCCCCAGTCCAGGCTGAAGGTTGGGGAGCGGGGCACATGAGGGGAATCCTCAAGAGATGCATGGAGGTGTAAGGGCAGGATTGGACTAATAGATGAAGGCATGCTTTATTTCTTGCTGCTTCAAAGTAACTGTTGCAAATCCAAACAGGACATTCTGAAAATGGTAGGTAGTAATCATTCCAGTTTAACTTTCTTAATCATTTCCATAACAATGGATATTAAAAAAGTCACTTTTAAAGGACTTGAAGTCCAAACACAACTCCAAGCCTTTTCTGAAGGTATTTCTTGGCTTCAACAAATTGATGCTACGGGGGTTGCTTTGGATGCAAAGTTTAAAGTTAACTATTGAATTCCCTTTACATAGTGAAGGAAATGAAAATTTCCTCTTTGTATTTACAAAATAAATAAAAGATAAAAAAATAGATCCTGACTAACTCCTGTCTTTGGATTCCAGCAGAGAGATGGATATCATGAATTGCACTCCCTCTCAATCTGGGGAAGTTTTAAGAGTGAGGCAGTTATAAAGTGACTTGAGAATGAAGAATGGAGACTAGGAGAAACTTTGAGTGGCAGAGGGTCTTGATTTTTATCTAACGTGAACTCAGCAAGAAGATATCAACGAATTTATTCTGGCTTCAGGGCTATAGCAGCAAACACGTACTGAACCTCACTACACGGCAGGCACTCTGCTGGGCGCTGGGAGCACAAAGATGACCAGCACAGAGTCTACTGAGCGAGGCAGTCCTGTGCGATAGAAGGGTCCCGTGGGCCACAGGGAGTGGGCAGTGCAGACACCAGTCCGGGCTCAGAGCCTGAACTCGTGCCTGATGTGGGAAGGAGCTCTGCCCCTTGAGTAACATCTGCAATCTCTAGCTCTGAGCTGCTTCTTTTCTTGTTGTTGCTGTTGTTCTTGTTCCTTTTCTTCCTATGACAACCTTCTACAAATCATCTACTCTGTGTATGTCAGGAAGGAACACCACGAGATCACATGAATTAAGGGCACTATTCACAGAAAGACATCAAGCACATTCTGACCATAGCTGTCAAAGGGAAAACTAGAGAGGACGCATCTAATTTGGGATTTGAATGCAGCACTAACCGGGCAAAGTTGGCTACTTGTCCTTTAATTGGTAGAAATGACCTCCTCCAATAATATGCTAGAAATGTTTTTGAGAAGTTTAAATTTTTAATGGGGCTTAGATTTGGTATGCCCCCTCATCAGGGGCTGAAAAAAAGGATTATTATACTTTCATTTTGCAAACTGCCTTAAAAGCTTTTCAGTTGAGTGCTGTTGTAAGACTGTCACCCCTTCTGACCTCAGTGGCACACAGACTGTTAGTGGCATGATTCTGCCCAGTAGGAAGGGAGTGGAGATTATCACTGAATCTGTATGGTGTCAGTCAGCACTCACTGATAAAAGGAAAAAGTCCACAGCTGTTATCTTGATTTTTTTTTCCCCCAAGTCTGATCCCAAAGCTTCATGTTATGACATTTGTAACATCTGCTACAAATAGTGAGGTAAGTCAGGCGCAACTTTATTACTTCCAGTCTAATGCTCCATCCATCCTCCAGGCTTTCCCAGGCCAGTGATACGACAGGGAGCTAAGAAACACTGGCTCTGCAGGAAGTAGCTTGTGCCTCCGAGGTAGAAAGAAGGCAGTGTCTCTGTCCCTTTCCCCTCCTCTTTCTCCTGTTCACCCATTCATATATTCAGCCATATTCACATTCTCTCGCTTGCTAGCTCACTCTTGGACCACATCAATGCTTGGCAGTGTCTTTAGTGACTTTCTGACAAAAGAGCAGTCAACATAAATAGTTCCATGAAGTAGTGGGCTGTTGGCCCAAAGGACGAGATGCTGTGATAATAATCGCACCTGCTACTGAAAAGTCACACTGATCCACTTCCAGAGCTCAACTATCTCAGGCCACGGTATTATATTTATTTATCCAAAATTTAGTAAACATTTATAATATCGAAGATATTAACCTCAGTGACCTAGGAGCTAGTGATGTAAGCCCGGTTCCCATCTCCATTTCTGAATGCTTTCTTTATATGTCAGCAGAAGAAAGCTAAAAGCATCCATGCAAAATATGCTGAGCCTCTACTTTTTGCTTGGCACTATGTCAGTGAATATAAAAATGAAAAGGCACCATCCTGACTCTCCAGGTGACTGGAATCTAGTGGGAAGACTGATACATAAGCAAACGAATAAAACACAATAAATGTGGTGACTCTCAACTCTCAACTCAGGATGGGGGCAGGGAGAGTGGAGGCGGGAAAGGCTTCAGAATAGGGGTACTGCTGGAACTGTGGTGTGAAGGCTGAGGTTACGTAGACAGTGAACTATGACAGCCAAGACCCTGGGACCCACTGGTTGGACATAGAGGCGAGAACCATTTCACATTAACATAGCTGCGTGTGCAAGGTTCCAGGCTCACCATCTGTCCACCCCCAGCTTGCTTTTCCTTAAGCTGCAACCCCAAGGGATTGTCATACTCCTACAGACACTTGCAGGGCTGGGTACCCCACTACCCCATCAACTTCTTGGGGCTCAACACTACAGCTTAACAGTCACGTGATTACACCCAGGAGAGTCAAGGTCCGCTCAGCTCTGTCTGCAAACCCTAACTTTACTGTTCGACCTCCTGCACTGCCTGAGTCAAAGTTCCTGAAGTGCACACCTACACCACAGAAGACAGCTTGGCACTGTGTGAGGCAACCCCGCCACCAGATGGACTGTCCTATCACCTTGGAGTTTTTTGTTGTTTTTTGTTTTTAAGAATAACTTTGTTTTTTGTATTGAAGTATAGTTGATTTACAATGTTATGCCAATCTCTGCTGTTCAGCAAAGTGACTCAGTTATACACATACATACATTTTTAATATTCTCTTCCATTATGGTTTATCACAGGATATTGATATACATTATATCCTGTGCTATACATTAGGACCTTGTTCTTTACCCTTTCTAAATGTGATAGTTCGCATCTACCAACCCCAAACTCCCATCCGTCCCTCTCCCTCCCCCACTCCCCCATGGCAACCACAAGTCTGTTCTCTATGTCTGTGAGTCTGTTTCTGTTTTGTAGAGAGGTTCATTTGTGGTGTATTTTAGATTCCACATATAAGTGATATCGTATGGTATTTGTCTTTCTCTTTCTGACTTACTTCACTTAGTATGATAATCTCTGGTTGCATCCATGTTGCTGCAAAGGGCATTATTTCATTTCTTCTTTTATGGTTGAGTACTATTCCATTGTATATACGTACCACATATTATTTATCCATTCATCTGTTGATGGACATTTAGATTGTTTCCATGTTTTGGCTATTGTGAATAGTGCTGCTATAAGCATAGGGATGCATGTATCTTGTTTTTTTGAATTTTATTTTATTATTTTTTTATACAACTGGTTCTTATTAGTTATCCATTTTATACATACTAGTGTATACATGTCAATCCCAGTCTCCCAATTGATCACACCACCACCACTCCCCCACCACTTTCCCCCCTTGGTGTCCATACATTTGTTCTCTACACCTGTGTCTCTATTTCTGCCCTGCAAATTGGTTCATCTGTACAATTTTTCTAGATTCCACATATATGCGCTAACATAGGATATTTGTTTTTCTCTTTCTGACTTACTTCACTCTGTATGACAGTCTCTAGGTCCAACCACGTCTCTACAAATTACCCACTTTCGTTCCTTTTTATGGCTGAGTAATATTTCATTGTATACATGTACCACATCTTCTCTATCCATTCATCTGTCGATGGGCATTTAGGTTGCTTCCATGACCTGGCTATTGTAAATAGTGCTGCAATGAACATTGGGGTGCATGTGTCTTTTTGAATTATGGTTTTCTCAGGGTATATGCCCAGTAGTGGGATTGCTGGGTCCTATGGTAGTTCTATTTTTAGTTTTTTAAGGAACCTCCGTACTGTTCTCCATAGTGGCTATATCAATTTACAGTCCCACCAACAGTGCAAGAGGGTTTCCTTTTCTCCACACCCTCTCCAGCGTTTGTTGTTTGTAGATTTTCTGATGATGCCCATTCTGACTGGTGTGAGGTGATACCTCATTGTATTTTGATTTGCATTTCTCTAATAATTAGTGACGCTGAGCAGCTTTTCATGTGCCTTTTGCCCATCTATACGTCTTCTTTGGAGAAAACTCTATTTAGGTCTTCTGCCCATTTTTTGATTGGGTTGTTTCTTTTTTTAATACTGAGCTGCATGAGCTGTTTATATATTTTGGAGATTAATCCTTTGTCTGTTGATTTGTTGCAAATATTTTCTCCAATTTCTGAGGGTTGTCTTTTCATCTAGTTTATAGTTTCCTTTGCTGTGAAAAAGCTTTTAAGTTTCATTAGGTCCCATTTGTTTATTTTTGTTTTTATTTCTATTACTCTAGGAGGTGGGTCAAAAAAGATCTTGCTGTGATTTATGTCAAAGAGTGTTCTTCCTATGTTTTCCTCTAAGAGTTTTATAGTGTCTGGTCTTACACTGAGGTCTTTAATCCATTTTGAGTTTATTTTTGTGTATGGTGTTAGGAAGTGTTCTAATTTCATTCTTTTACATGTATCTGTCCAGTTTTCCCAGCATCAATTATTGAAGAGATTGTCTTTTCTCCATTGTATATCCTTGTCTCCTTTGTCATAGATTAGTTGACCATAGGTGCGTGGGTTTATCTCTGGGCTTCCTATCCTGTTCCATTGATCTATACTTCTGTTTTTGTGTCAGTACCATATTGTCTTGATTACTGTAGTTTTGTAGTATCGTCTGAAGTCAGAGAGTCTGATTCCTCCAGGTCCGTTTTTTTCCCTCAAGATTGCGTTGGCTATTTGGGGTCTTTTGTGTCTCCACACAGATTTTAAGATTTTTTGTTCTAGTTCTGTAAAAAATGCCATTGGTAATTTGATAGGGATTGCATTGAATCTGTAGATTGCTTTGGGTAGTATAGTCATTTTCACAATATTGATTCTTCCAATCCAAGAACATAGTATATCTCTACATCTGTCTGTGTCATCTTGATTTCTTTCATCAGTGTCTTACAGTTTTCTGAGTACAGGTCTTTTACCTCCCTAGGTAGGTTTATTCCTAGGTATTTTACTCTTTTTGTTGCAGTGGTGAATGGGATTGTTTCCTTAATTTCTCTTTCTGATCTTTCATTGTTAGTGTATAGGAATGCAAGAGTTTTCTGTGCATTAATTTTGTATCCTGCAACTTCACCAACTTTATCGATTAGCTCTAGTAGTTTTCTGGTGGCATCTTCAGGATTATCTATGTATAATATCATGTCATCTGCAAACAGTGACAGTTTTACTTCTTCTTTTCCAATCTGTATTCTTTTTATTTCTTTCTCTTCTCTAGGACTAGGAAGTGGCTAGGACTTCCAAAACTATGTGGAATAAGAGTGGCAAGAGTGGACATCCTTGTCTTGTTCCTCATCTTAGAGAAGATGCTTTCAGTTTTTCACCATTGAGAATGATGTTTGCTGCGGGTTTGTCGTATATGGCCTTTATTATGTCAAGGTAGGTTCCCTCTATGCCCACTTTCTGGAGAGTTTTTATCATAAATAGGAGTTGAATTTTGTCAAAAGCTTTTTCTGCATCTATTGAAATGATCATATGGTTTTTCTTCTTCGGTTTGTTAATATGGTGTATCACATTGATTAATTTGTATATATTGAAGGATCCATTCATCCCTGGGATAAATCCCACTTCATCATGGTGTATGATCCTTTTAATGTGTTGTTGGATTCTGTTTGCTAGTATTTTGTTGAGGATTTTTGCATTTATATTCATGAGTGATATTGCTCTGTAATTTTCTTTTTTTGTAGTATCTTTGTCTGATTTTGGTATCAAGGTGATGGTGGCCTCATAGAATGAGTTTGGGAGTGTTCATTCCTCTGCAATTTTTTGGAAGAGTTTGAGAAGGATGGGTGTTAGCTCTTCTCTAAATGTCTGATAGAATTCACCTGTGAAGCCATCTGGTCCTAGACTTTGTTTGTTGGAAGGTTTTTAACCACAGTTTCAATTTCATTACTTGTGATTGGTCTGTTCATATTTTCTATTTCTTCCTGGTTCAGTCTTGGAAGGTTATACATTTCTAAGAATTCGTCCATTTCTTCCAGGTTGTCCATTTTATTGGCATAGAGTTGCTTGTAGCAGTCTCTTATGATGCTTTGTATTTCTGTGGTGTCCGTTGTAACTTCTCCATTTTCATTTCTAATTGTATTGATTTGAGTCCTCTCCCTCTTTTTCTTGATGAGTCTAGCTAATGGCTTATCAATTTTGTTTATATTCTCAAAGAACCAGCTTTTAGTTTTATTGATCTTTGCTATTGTCTTCTTTGTTTCTATTTCATTTATTTCTGCTCTGATCTTTATGATTTCTTTCCCTCTACTAACGTTGGGTTTTGTTTCTTCTTCTTTCTCTAGTTCCTTTAGGTGTAAGGTTAGATTGCTTATTTGAGATTTTTCTTGTTTCTTGAGGTAGGATTGTATTGCTATAAACTTCCCTTTTAGAACTGCTTTTGCTGCATCCCATAGGTTTTGGATTGCCATGTTTTCGTTGTCATTTGTCTCTAGTTATTTTTTGATTTCCTCTCTGATTTCTTCAGTGATCTCTTGGTTATTTAGTAACGTATTGTTTAGTCTCCATGTGTTTGGGTTTTTTACGCTTTTTCCCCTGTAATTTATTTCTAATCTCATAGTGTTGTGGTTGGAAAAGATGCTTGATATGATTTCAATTTTCTTAAATTTACTGAGGCTTAATTTGTGACCCAAGATGTGATCTATAATGGAGAATGTTCTGTGTGCACTTGAGAAGAAAGTGTAATCTGCTGTTTTCGGATGGAATGTCCTATAAATATCAATTAAATCTATCTGGTCTATTATGTCATTTAAAGCTTGTGTTTCCTTATTAATTTTCTGTCTGGATAATCTGTCCATTGGTGTAAGTGAGGTGTTAAAGTCACCCACTATTGTTGTGTTACTCTCGATTTCCTCTTTTATACCTGTTAGCATTTGCCTTATGTATTGAGGTGCTCCTATGCTGGGTGCACATATATTTATAATTGTTATATCTTCTTCTTGGATTGATCCCTTGATCATTATGTAGTGTCCTTCTTTGTCTCTTGTAACATTCTTTATTTTAAAGTCTATTTTATCAGATATGAGTATTGCTACTCCAGCTTCCTTTTCATTTCCATTTGCATGGAATATCTTTTTCCACCCCCTCACTTTCAGTCTGTATGTGTCCCTAGGTCTGAAGTGGGTCTCTTGTAGACAGCATATATATGGGTCTTGTTTTTGTATCCATTCAGTGAGCCTGTGTCTTTTGGCTGGAGCATTTAATCCATTCACATTTAAGGTAATTGTCGATATGTATGTTCCTATTACCATTTTCTTAATTGTTCTGGGTTTGTTTTTGTAGGTCCTTTTCTTCTCTTGTGTTTCCCACTTAGAGAAGTTCCTTTAGCATTTGTTGTAGAGCTGGTTTGGTGGTGCTGAATTCTCTTAGCTTTTGCTTGTCTGTAAAGGTTCTCATTCCTCCGTCGAATCTAAATGAGATCCTGGACAGGTACAGTAACCTTGGTTGTAGGTTCTTCCCTTTCATCACTTTAAATATATTGTGCCACTCCCTTCTGGCTTGTAGAGTTTCTGCTGAGAAATCAGCTGTTGACATTATGGGAGTTCCCTTGTATATTATTTGTCAGTTTTCCCTTGTTGCTTTTAATAATTTTTCTTTGTCTTTAATTTTTGTCAATCTGATTACTATGTGTCTTGGCATGTTTCCCCTTGGGTTTATCTTGCCTGGGACTCTCTGTGCTCCTGGACTTGGGTGGCTATTTCCTTTCCCATGTTAGGGAAGTTTTCGACTATAATCTCTTCAAATATTTTCTCAGGTCCTTTCTCTCTCTCTTCTCCTTCTGGGACCCCTATAATGCGAATGTTGGTGCGTTTCATGTTGTCCCAGAGGTCTCTTAGGCTGTCATCATTTATTTTCATTCTTTATTCTTTATTCTGTTCCACACCAGTGAATTCCACCATTCTGTCTTCCAGGTACTTATCCGTTCTTCTGCCTCAGTTACTCTGCTATTGATTCCTTCTAGTGTAGTTTTCATTTCAGTTATTGTATTGTTCATCTCTGTTTGTTCTTTAATTCTTCTAGGTGTTTGTTCTTATTTCTTCTAGGTTTTTTTTAAACATTTTTTGCATCTTCTCGATCTTTGCCTCTATTCTTTTCCCGAGGTCCTGGATCATCTTCACTATCATTATTCTGAATTCATTTTCTGGAAGATCGCCTATCTCCACTTCACTTAGTAGTTTTTCTGGGGTTTTATCTTGTTCCTTCATCTGGTACATAGTCTTCTCCTTTTCATTTTGTCTATCTTTCTGTGAATGTGGTTTTCGTTACACAGGCTGCGGAACTGTAGTTCTTCTTGCTTCTGCTGTCTGCCCTCTGGTGGATGAGCCTATCTAAGAGGCTTGTGCAAGCTTCCTGATGGGAGGGACTGGTGGTGGGTAGAGCTGGGTGTTGCTCTGGTGGGCAGAGCTCAGTAAAACTTTAATCCACTTGTCTGCTGATGGGTGGGGCTGAGTTCCCTCCCTGTTGGTTGTCTGGCCTGAGGTGACCAAGCACTAGAGGCTACAGGCTCTTTGGTGGGGCTAATGGCAGGCTCTGGGAAGGCTCACACCAAGGAGCACTTCCCAGAACTTTCACTGCCAGTGTCCCAGTCCCCACAGTGAGCCAGAGCCACACCCTTCCTCTGCAGGAGACCCCCCCCCCAACACTAGCTGGTAGGTCTGGTTCAGTCTCCTATGGGGTCACTGCTCCTTCCCCCTGGGTCCTGATGTGCACACTACTTTGTGTGTGCCCTCCAAGAGTGGAGTCTCTGTTTCCCCCAGTCCTGTCAAAGTCCTGCAATCAAATCCCGCTAGCCTTCAAAGTCTGATTCTCTGGGAATTCCTCCTCCTGTTGTTGGACCCCCAGGTTGGGAAGCCTGGTGTGGGGCTCAGAACCTTCACTCCAGTGGGTGGACTTCTGTGGTATAAGTGTTCTCCAGTTTGTGAGTCACCCACCCAGCGGTTATGGGATTTGATTTTATTCTGATTGAGTCCCTCCTACCATCTCACTGCAGCTTCTCCTTTGTCTTTGGATGTGGGATATCTTTTTTGGTGAGTTCCAGTGTCTTCCTGTCAATGACTGTTCAGCAGTTAGCTGTGATTCCGGTGCTCTCACAAGAGGGAGTGAGCACACACCCTTCTACTCCGCCATCTTGAACCAATCTCAGTCTCCTCACCTTGTTGTTCTGAAACGGACTGTCCTGACTCAGATCCCTTACTGTAGGCCATCTGATTCCTTCCCAAGATGCTCCTTGTCTTCTTCTTGCATGAGTTCAATGGGAGGAATCACATTATTGGGAAATGGCTGCACACAGAGGAAAGGATTTGGGTTCTGGAGTCAGGACGAACGAGTTTTAAATCCTCCATTTATCTCTATTAGCCAGGTGGTCATGGACAAATTAGGCTCTGTGGACCTCAATGTCTCATTCTGTCAAGAAGAGCTGCTATGAGGACACATGACATCCCCCTGCCCTGTTTTTATTTTCCTCCTAGAACTTATTTGCGTGTTGTCTCTCTTCTCCACTAGCATTGCTCCCTTTCTAAGCTGGAGGAATCGTTTTGTGCACTGCTGAAACCCTACCAGTTAGAATAGGGCCCAGAACACAGAAGGTGCACAGTAAATGTTTGTGAATAAATGAACACTCTAGAGTTCTAGCCCACGGGAGTCACTCAGCACATGTCAGCTCTTTCCTGCATGTTATGAAAAGCAGAGGCTGAGACAAAGATGACTTTCTAAATCACGATCTTTATCCCAATTTTTACGAAAATACTAGGACTATTTTGTCCTAAATATTAGGAATATTTAGGAATTATGTCCTAAAATATTAGGAATATTTTGTTTCTCTGTATGTTGTCCCTAGTTTCTGTCTTTCCTGCAGCGTGATATAAAATCTACAGTGTCACCACAAACCCTGTGAGCCAACTGCAATCAGGGCCTCAAACCAGTGCAAACATTTCACACATACTTGGGCAAAGAGCCAGCAATTCACTGAGTGTCAGCAACCGCCCACTGAATTTTCTCTTGAAGATTCACTCGTGGCCTACTCTAGCAGTAATAGGCATGCGTTTTAAGATGCTGAACACTTCCAACATAACTTGATTAGGTAAATGTACAGAGCCACCACCACTGGTAACGAAAATCACGTCTTACAACCCCACCATCTTCTCAGACTTCATATAAACAAAAGCCCACACAATTATCAATTTTAACTGAGTGGGAGCTAGGTCTTGCTTATGTTAGCAGATCAAGGTCTACATCACCATTGCCATCTGCCTCGTGGGGACCTAGAGAGGCTATGATTTACACAGAGTTAGAAACTAAATAAGAAAAATGAACACTATTTGGAGTTTAGAGATTAGTAAACAAGCTGACAAGATTGTCAGACCTAAAATTAAGAACACACACAAGCATATACTTTCACACTCATCACCACCATGAAACATATCAAGGAGAAAAAAAAACCTAATTTGAAGACCTATTATTTAGATTCACAGCTTAGCTCAAGCCTCTCTTTGTCAGAGCTTCTTAACATGTTTCTTTCTTTGAATAACAGACATGTTTAAGCAAACTGTCTGCCTAAGGCAATATTCAAACACAAAACTTTGCGCATACAATTACAAAAATTCCAGAGAGCCTCTGATACTCATCCACAGACCTCATGTCAAGAATTCTTGCTTTAGACAAGAGCCAGGCATCCACATACATCCTGTACCAGCCTGGCACTTAGTGGGACTGAACAAATGATTCCTTGAATGAATGAGTAAGTAATCAAATGAATACCCAAATGAATGAATGCAAGGAGACTCAGTCAGAGAACACACAACTAAAGCAGACACTTGTATTCTGTGTGGGACTCTGAGTCTGAAAGCAGCAGCCAGTTAGTTGGTTTATTCACAAAAATTGCTTTGTGGAATTATACACTGCTCCTCCCCTTCTAAATGCAGACAGAGGGAGGAAAGGAAAAAGAGATAATGAAGGTTTGCAAATGAAGTGGGTACAACTGTGCAATCAATCAACATTTTCTGAAAAAGAATCTGCATCACTTGCCAAAAATCTGAACTGAATAACTGAACCAGCATTCTGATGAGAACGGACTTTGCCACTAGCCAGTCATTTTTATTTGTCTTCCAGCTGTCTTCCTTCTCTTTTCCAGGAAGCCACTGGTCTCTTCAGTTTAACAGGTTCAGGCATGGGAATTTATTTTATCATGATCAAATGCATACTCCACGCTTATTCTTTTAATAAACCTTTACTGAGTGTTTGCTCTGTGCCTAGTAACATGCTAGTTGAATGGAATACAATTGTTCATCGAAATATTCACTGATGGTCTACAAAATACCAGGCACTCTTCTAGCGTGAGGTCATAGAAGAGTGAACAAAGCAGAAAAACATGCCTGCACAGAGCTGACATTCCAGTGGGGAAGTCAAAAACAACAACAGCAATAATAATGCACACACATCTAAACACGGTAAGCAGCCTGAAGAAAAATAAAGGGGGGAGGGGCAAGAAGTGACAGGTATTTCTGTATAATACAGGAAAATCAGGGAAGACCTCTCCAACAATCTATCTGAGTAGAGATACGAATAAGGTGAAGGGGTAATGTGCTGTCCAGGTGAAGGAAAGAGAAAGTATAAAGACCCTGAGATGCGAGAAGCTTATCAGATTCAGGAAAGGGCAGGGAGCCAGTATCCTCCAGGAACCTAGAGGTTGGGGAGAGGAAAATATAAAGTGTAGTAAAAGAATGGTTTAGGGCTTCCCTGGTGGCGCAGTGGTTGAGAATCTGCCTGCTAATGCAGGGGACACGGGTTCGAGCCCTGGTCTGGGAAGACCCCACATGCCGCGGAGCAACTGGGCCCGTGAGCCACAATTACTGAGCCTGCGCGTCTGGAGCCTGTGCTCTGCAACAAGAGAGGCCGCGATGGTGAGAGGCCCGCGCACCGCGATGAAGAGGGGCCCCCGCTTGCCGCAACTGGAGAATGCCCTCGCACGGAAACGGAGACCCAACACAGCCATAAATAAATAAATAAACAAATACTTAAAAAAAAAAAAAAAGAATGGTTTACTTGGAGGGTCTCAGGAAAGGAAGCATCTAACTCCAGTGAAATTCAAAGAGGTAAAAGAGAAGAGGATGTTTGGGCTAGACATGAGTAGAAATTTTCCAGGCAAACAAGCCAGGGATTAGTGGTTGAGGTAGAGAGAAGAACACACACAATGGCAAAAGGCCAGCAGGACATGTGAGTTCCCTACACGTGTGGGGAAAGAAATTTCAGGAGACCTCTGTAGGCAAAAAAAAAGTCACAACTGGCCTCACGAGCACTGCAGAGGAGTTTGTAGTTTACACACAGAGATTGGGATCCATTTGAAGAGTCTGAGTAGGGGAGGGACTTGAGCACGAGTGTGTGTTGTGTCAGCAGGGTAGAGGGGCACAGGGTAGAACTGTGTGTTGGAGGAAAGATGGATACCTGGCTATTGCATAGGCTAGGCAAGAAATGATAATGAGTTAATCCTAGTAAATAAGTTAGAAAGACTAGAGAGGAGTTCAGTTCGAAAGGTATTTCGGAGGTAGGCTTGAGAGAGTTTTGTGACTGACTATTAAGGGAAAAAGAAGAGTCAAGCATGAATTCCAGTTGTTTAGGTTAGCAAACAGTATAGGTGCTTCAATCACTACCTATACTAGGACAATACTAGAACATGCGACCCTGAACTGGAGGTGTCTTTAGGCCAGGCCTGTTGAGATGAGATGTCCAGTAGACTTGAGGCTTTGGGTTGAGATTCGGCAAAGATGAAGATTTGGCTGCAAGTCGTACAGATGGGCATAGAAGCCGGGGGGTGGGGGTCGGCCTGGGGAACATCTGCATTTACAGAAAGGAAGGGGAGCCAGCAAAGAACCTGAGAATGCACACCCAGAGGGGCAGCAGGTAGATAAAGAAGCGGTGGTGTTCCACAAAGAGGAAGAGCAGAACACTGGAAGGAGAGACTCATCAACTACGTCAAATGCCAAGGGGAGAGCACTGAAGACCTTGGGTGGGGACACTGCTGTCAACTGAGGAATAATGAGAGGTGAAAACCACGAGTTATATAAATTCCTTTTCTAGAAATTTGGAAGTGAAAGGAAGGCGAATAAGGGAAGAAAGCTTGGCAAGGAAGAGTAGTTGGAAATGCCCAGGGTGAAGAGATGTTTTTTCTTAAGTGACTTAAGGACATTTATACCCTGAGAGAAAGAAGCAAGCAACAGCCATGAGACACAGAAAGATGGAAAACCCTCAAAAGAAGGTACACAACTGTCCAGAGTTTAGGTAAAGCTGAGCAATATGTAACATATATTTTAATTCAGTATTTTATTATAACCTGAATCTACAAAAATGACGCTCCATGGTGTGGTGGCCCATCCAGCCAATGAAGACTTCAACTTTAGAACAAGTTCTCCTAGATGATGATCAAACAACATAATGATCTACAATCCAAGTTCAGAAAAGTATTTCTACAGGGAAAGCTGCCTAAACACATCTAAAATCAAGCCATCATGTCCTCCTGAAACCTCCATCCTTTATCTTCTACTGTGAAAAGTCTTCATTCTGCTGGTGCTATAGGCTCGTTATTTCAGAGCAGTCTCACTCCTCCTTAGTTTTCTCCACTGTATACATGGGGAAATCATTCTTGCCTAAGATCCAGGTCTCTACTGCTGGAGTGACTTTCCTGCCAACTACATGAAAAAGAAAACTCCATATAGATGGGTTTACAAATACGCTATAAAAAGTACAAGACCCCTTTTTTGCATGAAGCTATTTAAGGCTTTCCCCTCACCTCATGCTCCAATATTGTCCCTCACTTCATGCATCAGTGATAATGCTCTCTCCTGGTCCCGTGGGCCCCCAATCTCTCTGTCCTTGTATCTCCTGCCAAAACAAAAGCTTTGAAAATGTCACAAATAGAGGAGTTACCTGGAATTGCTTTTGGAGTCCCTGCAACTCTTGGATCACAAAAGCAATAAGTACGTCTTCCTTGCAGCCAAGATCTGTCAAATACCCATAGGCAAATATTACAACAGATCATTAATATACTCAGATGTGAACTAAAGGAATATCAAGCAATCGGAGAAAACAAAAATGCCTTTTATTTGTTGGAACAAGCAATTGAAAAAGGAAAGAAGAACCTCATATTCCTCCTGCATTATTTAATGAATTTTGATTCAGCCAATGAAGAAAGAAGCCAAGAACTGCTATGTGTAGGACAGAACAAAAAGCCCAGTTTCCCAAGAAACATGTCTTACAGAAGCAGTTGCCTCACCTTCAGTAAGGTTGAATTTTCTATGTGGCAAGAGAGAAAGACAATTTTTTCTAGAATTTCAAAAATATCATTTAAACAAACTGCATCCTCAGTACTCAGAAGAAAATACTAAACGCTCCTTTTGGCTCCTTCAACTTGCTCCACTTAGCTTTTCTCTCTTTTGCTTCCTTCAAAGACAGTTCACCCTGGGCCTTTTGGAATCTGATCAGGACTTTGTGGGCACCTTTATTTTCTTGGGTCGATTTCACTTTTATTTATTTGCAGCACTGCTGCCACCTCCTTCTTTTTCTTCATAATTTAAACCATACTTGAGAGTAAGAGTAATGAACTCTACATGGTGCCTTCAGAAGTTGATGACTTCACTTGTTTACAGAGAAATTCTTTGAGTTAGTATCTCCACCGAGGTCTAGTTCTGTCCTTTGTAGTACTCAACATCTTTCCATCTAAGTGTTTAGGAGTACTTTTAAAGATGGGGAGGCAGCTATAGTTTAGTATGAAGAGCACAATTCTTGGAGACAGAAACCTTGATTTCTAGTCTCAGCTCTGTCACTTACCAGCTGGTGAACAAGACACTTGATATTCCAGTCTTGGTTTCCTCATCTATAGAGTGAGTTAATAACCCCTTGCCCAAAGAGTCGCAGCAAGGGCTAAATACAAATGTTTGTGATGATTTTCTAGCACATACCTAACAAGCAGTAAGGAATATATCAATTCGAATGCAATCTGGATTTTTAAGAATCTCTCTGCAGCAAAATAGAAATGGGTGCTGGCAAAATGCCTCTGATGAGGAGGATTAAAGAAAGTCACTAAGGTAACATTCTATAAATAGGACTTTTCTGTTCTATCCTAGGTGGTGTGTGACCTTGAGCCAGTTAGAAAAATCTCAGACAAATGTGGTTACCAGAAATATGAACATATATCACCACCCACTTCAGCAGGTTGTTTAAGGATTAAATGAGATAATGTATGCAAAGTGCCTACCACAGTATTTGACACATATGAGGTGCCCACTAAATGAACACCCTTCTCCTTCTTCAAAGATGTTAGCTCCCTTCTCCTTCTTCAAAGATGTGTATTTTAGGTATCATGTGCAAATTAAGAAGACAAAACAAAAGCAAAACCCCCCACAGATTTTGTAAAGTCAATCAATATCGTCGCCTTGTTCACAAATAGGAGTAATAAAAATGGTTATTGGAGAGAAAATATTTTGGCATATATAAAAATCCTTAGGGCTATATCTGAGCTTTGATTCTATATTGTGGGTTTTAGCATAACAATCTTTTCTGAGAATCAAGGGAGAAAGGCAGCGTGGTGTGGTTTCACTGGGTGTGTACATACTAATGCTCGTGTGCACGCACATGTATAAGCAGGTGTGTATGTGTCGATATTCATATTTTTAAACCTACACTTGCATTTTCAACTGCTAAAAGCTATATACATGATACGTATTGGGAAGTTTGATTAAATTATGACTGCCTGATGCAGAGGTATATATAGTCAAGCGCTGCCCACTACAACAATGGTAGCAGCAGAAAGGTTATCTTCCATTTTTTTTGCCAGGAGGGATAAACAGTAGAAGAAACGCAAAAGACCCTCAGCATTCTGCCCCCTCTGTTCTTCAGTCCTGATTGGTCATGTCATGTTTGCTGTCAGACCCATCTGGGCAGCAGGTGTGGTGCTGCACGGCTGCGCGTATTTGACTACTGACCAGTGAATATTTCCAAAGGGCACAAGAGACTGTCGGCTGACCCTTGGTAATGACACATGGCAATCTTCCCTGTTTACATATGTAAGAGCTCAAAATAAAAGAAAACCAATTCTGAATGTTTTAAAACTACATTTTGACCAGAGGCTTTTCACGACACCTCCATATGTATCAGTCAAACATGAACTTGGCGAGCTTGTATAGAGTCTATTAAAGGGGGAATAAGGTTCATGAATTTCAAGCTTGGAGGGCTCTAATTACCTCATGCTCAAACTTTAACTACAAAACTCAGATAAATTGCTGCACTAAAGCCATAGAAGATCCTGCACCTGATTTGTGCCAGAGCATCTAAAGCTCAGTGATGCTGATCCCAGTGAGGTTTTTCAAATCAGTCCTAAGGGAATATGTTCTGGACCTGTCTCCAATGAGTGTGTACGGATTACTTGGATGTTTTGGTAATGGTACCTGGTAAATTAGTCAGTCTGAAATTTTATTAGCCGCAAAGCATTATAGCAGTCAGTCAGTCACATAGCCCAAGAATACTGGGGGAATTAAAGTCATTTTAAGCATCTATTAGCCAGGTACCAGGAATCTGTTTCAGGCCCTGGCTGGTAGTTGTAACATTAAACTAATTGGCTAACAGTTACAGCTGTCCTTTCAGTGTTTCTGCTCTCGGAGGTGTGATCCCTTCTTGAACCAATTTATGTACACCCAGAGGGGGGCCCTATATTTATTCTAGTTCAGTGTATGATTTGGATTCAAAAACAACACAAAAAAACAGAAAAGAAAAAGGTCTGTATATATAAACCATGGTGCAAAACAGCTAAAGCTGTGCTGATGTAATGACAGGCTGAAAGTTGGAATTTAGTGAATATGGGAAGCAGAGGAAAATGAGGAAAACAAACACCCCTCTCAAATATTCAAAACATTCATACTTTATGAAAGATGCACTGAGAAGTGTGGATTTCCCTCTGCCTAGTATAACACCCTCCACGGCTATTTATCTAGTTACAAACTTTTATAGATGTGAAATATTTTAAGAAGTCCTTTAGAAATGGCCCGAGGTAATTTCAAACTTAACAGACCCTGTCCCACCAGGGCTCATTACAGTGAAATTTTATAACAAAGTACCCTCTACTTAATTTTCAGAGCCTAGCCAAGCGTACTAGAAATGCAGCTGCATTAAGGGCAATTAATGGTACAATAAAAGCAGTGGAGGGCTGTTTCACACCCAAGAACCAGCATTAAACACTGGCTCCATGCTCTCCAGCAGTCAGTGATGTGTCAAAGCACCTGGAGGGTGAGACTTCTGTATCAAGGGGGAAATGTCTCTCTCCTACTGGAGAAAAGTCTTCTGTCCTTCAACAATTCTACCCAGAGATTGTATAAAAGGATATAAAGTGATTCCCTCCAGCTATGCCACAAGCATCCCCACTCCCTTTGAGCAGGAGGCCAGCACAGTAAGCCCCTATTCCCATCTGAGAGGGAAAAGGACAAATTCGATTTCACCAAAAATGAGTCTAACAGCAAGTGACTCATAATACACAAAATGATTCGTGCATAACTAAGTTTACTCTCAGATGCCAGAAAAGAGAAAGAAGTGTCTAATCAGAATACTATGTTTATTCTTTCCAAACAAACTCAAAACACAGAAAGATGGGGGATGGGCAGAAGCAATTATAATGATGTTTGCAAACCTCTTTAATGATGAAAAGTTATCGCTTAGAATTTGAATACGAGAGACATCCAGAAACAAGCAAAAAATAAGCAAAACCCTCACAGGGTGATACAATCATGATTGTTAGAACATTTGTCGATTAGTTAATTTATTAAATACAGTAGGTAGCCCACAAGGTCTAGGAAGATGATTATATATATACCCACCTTCTATAAGTAATTAAAGCAATTCTATAATGAAAAGTATTTGATTATAACTGTCTCTTATAGCCCAGTCTGCATTAAGGGTCCTATCCCTCTATTTCCATGCCTGGATAAAACTGGTTGTCTAACAATATAAACAGGCTAGGAAGTACATTAAAGTTGTATTTTTAACTAAAAAAATTCCGACCAACAATTAAAGTTCAAAGAAATCTTCCAAATCATAATATTAAAGACATAGTTAGCTTAAAAGAAGAAAAGCCATAGACAATCCCCAAATTTCGTATTACCAAAAACATGCTTCTAATCTCCTTCCTCAACAAATTCTCCCAAGAGCTTTTACACTGGATTTGGTTTCTTCAGCTTCTGATGGCTACTCTTGGATGGAAGTGCTAATGACCCAAGAGAGGGACACAGAAAATGCCAAGAGCCTGGGAAGTGAACAAGTGAAAACTCAGGCTGGAAGTAATGGAGAGAGCCTGAATCAAACTCCAAGTTGGAGGCGCTTTAGTGACACCAAACTGAGTCCCTCTCCCCCAACAAAATAACCCTGGCCACTTCTTCCCAAATCAGAAAGCACGCCCTACCCCTAAGGACAAATAAACTGCCATAAACTGATGAAAGATGAAGGTTCTCATGTAGCTGATGAGATGGACATGAAGAGGAACTCCAGACCCTTGCATGGCTGCTGGGCTCTAGGAACCACTGGAAATACTGGGGCCCTTCCTAAACAAAGGTGTTTTTGCAGTAGAATTCGGTTGCATTTTATAGACAAAGTATTAAAACAAAAAGACAAAACTAGACAAATTTTCAAAAAATAAGTAATGTTCTACACAACTCAACGTGTTTCTGAATGAACTCAAGAATGGTTAAAAAACAAAGTCATCTGTATCATGGTTTCAAAATGAGGGGTTCCATTACTAGTCCTCCCTTTAGAAGGTTTGCTAAATCACGCCGTTATTTTTGTGAAAAATAACATGAATAATTCTCCTGGATTATTTACACAGAGTTTAAATAAATGTACCCATGTGCAGACAATTCTCACCTTACCAATGCTATGAGTGTCCCATCTGACCCTCATTGCTGCGGGTGCTGAGTCCCTGGGGGCAGGTGGTGAAGTGGGCCAGAGGCTGCACAATGATGGGAGTGCAGGATCTAGAGCCAGGCAGATCAAATGACTCTCTCTGTCTCGATATTTACCAACTACAGATTTCAGGCAAGTTACCCGATCCTGCTGAGCCTTGATTTCCTTCTCTCTAATATGCTTGCTCTGAAGGTTGAGAAGAGAATTCAAGTAAACAAAGCACAGAGTATGTCCTACATACTCAGGTGTCGATTTCCACTCCTCTCTCCCTCCACAGTGGAAGAACCCTTGAGAAACAGGGACTTAGCTGGAGGACAGGCGCCTCCTGACCAGCTCTGCAGCACTTCTGCTTATATTATTCTCTTGGCTCAGATCACCTATCACCCTTAAGTAAGTCCATACAAACCCTGTCATTCCAGCCTCACCGGAAGCCTCCCCTCAACAAACAGTTGGAAGGCATCTTGCTCCGTTCTGAGTTTCTACAATATATTCCATACTGTTCTTCTAGCTTTGACTTTATACCTTGTTTATAGTTTTCTTGTGTGTGTGCCCACATTTTGTGATGGGACTATTCTTATTTACGACTCACAGTGCTAATAAATATTTCTAGTGGTCTTCCTAAAAACATTAAAGAAATGTTTTAAGCTGTTTTTTCCTTTAGTTTTTGGTACAGTGTCTGAAATAATACAAATAACTCTGGTTAGAAATTTATCTGATATAACAAACATGTTTGTTTAGAAAGTAAATCTTCTGAGCAGGTAAAAAGACTATTAATAATTCACACAGCAGCATGGCATTGATGCTACCAGTTTGATTTTCCCTTAATCCCTAGAGGAACTGAGCTGTACTAGGAGAACTAGAATTTTGATAGTGTGGGGAAAAAAAAAAAACCACATAATTTTTGAACATGGAACTCTTTCAGGGTAAGGAGGTTATTTTACTTACCTTTTCCCAAAATGGTAGACTTAGTGTAGTGGGTGTAGAATAGATAACCTTAGGACAACTGGCTACTTGTGGGCCTGAGGAAACCTTACTGGCAGGTGAAGGAAACATCAGCAGTGCTGATAGAAAGGAATTCCAAACAGACTTGACTTATTTCAAAATGTTGCCCAGCACCATGTAGGGCCCAGGTGAGGTTCCCTCTGCCTCAAGATCCTGCCACAAGGAAACCTGCTCCCAGGACCTATAAGGTATGGCAGCGTGGTCACTTTTGTCACTGGGTTCTATTATGGGTATACAGGCTCTGTGAAGTCAGCTAGGAATCCACCCTCTATTTACACTATTTTTTTTTTTTTCCGGGAAGGAATATATTGGCTTTATAAACTGAAAACCGAAAATTCATGTTTATAAATCTTGCTAATGGATCCTAATTTCCTTGAGGGCAAAGGTCACAGCTGAAATGCTCCTAACCCTGAATCAACATTTCCATGTACCCCATAGTCTTTCCATAAATACGTGATGATGATCATGATTAATTTCCAGCAACTGCGAGTGGCTAGTGACGAATGAAATGAGATTCCAAGAAACAGTATCACTCAAGATATTTTTATTTAAGTACTTAGCTGAGATGAGAAAAATAAGGGAGGGCAATGTGTGGTCTCAACAGAGGTCAGCTTGTCTCTGGAAAGTGCACATTCATCCCTGGGCTGGTTGCACCAGCTCATATGCTCCAGGCAGAGTAATAAAAGCTTACTTCTATATCCTTCCACCTGGCTAACCCAGGTTTTGTGAACACAAGAGAAGGAAGTTAACTTCTAGAATATCAATCTACTTCCTTTCATGAGCTATAAATGCACTCTAAAGTAAAAGGTACATATAAGGATCTCTTGACCTAGTATACCTTTTAGCTTTAAGTGGAATCGACTTTATTTTCCTGTCAACTACAATTTTCACTAAAGACTCCTGACTTCTTTATGGCATAATAAAGTTTTGTCTAGGATTACAATAAAAAGCTTTCATAATACTCATGACCTGAACATTCTGGATTAATTTTTAAATTGCATCTGAAAATCAGTACAAATGGCAATTCAATGTTTATGCCCTTGAAACCAGATTCGTCTCCTTGCCTCTCTCAGTTGGTTCATATCTCTTAGGGCAAGTTTCATTACGTAAAAGCTGAGTTTAGAAGAGAGCTTTGCATAGGCTCAGTAAAGTTTACATTTATTTCAGTTTGATGCATTTTCTTCTAGAGCAAATTACTTATTACTTGTGCTCCCTTTGGGAACATGTAAATATTCTGCAACATATTCCTTTGCTACATCCCTTCCCATTAACATTTCCCTTAGCTACCTGGCCAAGTGAGGAGGAAAGGAGAGAAGGAGGCACACCAGAGCTTGCATGTGATCTCTCTCCACTCCCTTCACTACTGACCGTTGCCCTTTCTATTCTCGGCACCCTCCCTTTCCACTTCCCTATCCAGGAGGAGTGGGAGGTAGGGCAACATTTGACTCCGCAGTGTCACACACCAATAACATTAAACCTGTGCCTTCCTTCTCTGCTTTCGTGTTTCATAATGACATTAACTGTGCAATGGGCTGGTCTTACAGCAGGTCCAGGGAAGTAAAAGGGAGATGCCTATTGACTTATGAGAAGCATTTGATGAAACTATGTGCAACTAACTCCTTTTAATTACATGAGGAGATATAAACTGACAAATAAAATTGCTCTATTATTTGATTCAAATGTTAAGTTTCACTCTTGCATATAGCATTTTATTATAAGAGCAAGTAACATGAGTTCAAAATGTCATTCCCATAGGTCTGAGGTTCATTTACTCAGTAAGTATGTATTGATCATCCGCTATACTCCAGGGACTCAGATGGCACTAAGGAAATGACTAGGAACAAGAAGAGACATTGCCCCTGCCTTCATAGGCATTACAGTCTTCTGGACTGGTGTTGCAGCAAACAGAACCCAACCAAAAGCATAGCATTGGTTATACCACAGCTGTTACATATATTCTCAAAATGTCAAAATATGGATGTCACTGTTGAAAGAGCAATCTGCCTAGTAGTAAAGTAAACTGGCTGCAAATAGAGTATATTCTATAAGGTTATACAATAATTTCTACAAATGGAACTTGATAAATCTAAAGTGAAGAGACATTCCACATTCACTACTGAGAACAGAGAATTAGAGTGCCATTGTGCACAGACTCTATATTTGTCATTTTTAAATTCAACAATGTCCAATCCCTGCTTAAGTAAACATACATGTTGCCTATCCGAAGGGAACCAAGTTTGTTGCTCTATTCCCTCTTCTTTGCAAAGAAAAGCCTGATTTCCTTGGACAGGTAGTGTACCCATTTCCAGGAAATGAATAATAATGGGCTTTAAGCCAGTTCTCCCATACCTTTGATCCCATATCTGTGATCACCCTAAGTTTAGGTCTGTGATCCAGTTCTGCCCAATAAGACATAAAGGAAACTCCCCTGGAAGCTTCTGGGAAATATTTCACGCTTCTTCACATTACCTGAAAATCTGCTGTGTAAGGACCAATGCCTGGAGCTGCCTTTCTTTTCACCATGACTTGACAAGTTTTGAATGGAAAAGGCAATGCACTGAGGATGGCAGAGCAGAAAAATAGAACCTGAGTCCTGTCTGACCATGCGGAGCCACTGTAGTACCTTGTAGTACCTTGGGCTACTTACCCACAGACTTCTCTTATGGTGCTATAATTAAATCATGTTATTGTTTAACCCGTCATAGGTTGCATACTCTATTATTTGCAGCCAAACATATTTTAACTGATATATCTGGTAAATTTTGCTTTTAAACCACAGTCAATATCAAGGTGCCCCCTCAGTGTTGGGACTTCCAAATTTTTCACTGAACGTTCCAAGCTTGAGACAACCCTTGTCATGAATGCCTATATTAATTAATTTAAGTCTAACATGGAGGAATACATGTGTGTGGGGGGCAGGGGAAAGGGGGTAACAGTGACGTATACAGAGAAAGCATATGGGGAAATAGACTAAACTGAAAGGAATGGGATCTAGAAGTGGTGGTACTTAAATGTTAACTACATTTCTGGAAATAGAAATAAGAATCTCTACGATTCAACCAGATTAGGGAAAAGACTTGCTGTGTAAGACTGGGGACGATGAGAAGAAAAGAAAGCAGGAGAAGTGCTCACAAAATAAACCCTAACTCATTTCTAAAGTTTCAAATAAGCCCTAGTTTGACAAAAACCTAAAGTTGCTAAATTGCCCCACGTCACACATACTAGGAATGTGTGGATTCAATTACTGAGCAAGAGAGACTACCAGCAGCAAAGATGCTCTTCTCGGAATTTCAATGCAAAGCAAATGTACAGATGTTGGGATAAAAGCCAAACTGTTTGAAATGGAATGAAAGATAAAGGTCCAGAGAGAAGATAAGAGAAGATAAAGAATTAAATATGCAATAAAAGAGACCATTACATGCATGGCATCAAGCTTGGACAGCCAACACCTTGTGACACTCAGATGCTAGTATTGGTGACATGTACGGGCTGAAAAAAAAATGGGCAAGGGTACAGAATCAAACAAATACTACATTAAAATCGCTTATCTCTGGGAGCAGGCTGTAAAAATCATATCATTCTCATTGCAAAATAATTCATTAAACTGCACCCCAGCAGGATGTAAAGAACAACACACAGCATACAAAGATATTGAGCAGCAAGGGGCAATAAACTTTATAAAAACTATTAAAGCATGCAACAAAGCAAGATAATACATGGAGGAAACAATGGAAATGTCAGCCCAATTTATAAAATAACCATGTTAATACATAAGTGCAAACACTTCAGGAAAAACACACATGCTTATCACATTAAAATGCACGCTCTGCAAAACCACCCTTGAGACGTCAAAGCTGACCTGCCGCGGGGATGTGAAATAAAAGCCAGTGGTTGCCACATGGAAAGGCTGGTCCAGAGAGCTTCACACCCGGTAACCTGCTGAAATGCCATAATTGCTTGCAGGTATCTGAGTCACTGCTCCAGTTACAGACACAAAGGTTAACTGAAAACAGGGCCACACATATTCCACGACCAGTGATGTATGAGGACACTTGTAGCTCTAAACTGGTAGGCTTGAGTGGCCTCACCTTTTACCCAGTTTCCCCCCATGTTCCTGGACGGTTCAGTAAGTAATCCTACTTGGACAACTGTTCCTGGGTACTGTATAGCTTAGGATCACCTCAAAGCACAGAAGGTGTCCATAAGCTCTGTTTCCAAAATGTTTTCCTCCTCTGCTTCTCCCTGAGGATATGAACTTCCCTCCCTTAAAAATGTCTTTGGGATTCCTTAGACTCATTATCCTTGTAAGGCCACTTGAAAGACACTACAGATCTCTATGTAACACTTTAGTAATTATTTAGTGACCAGATTTCCTCCTGCCACCTTCATTGGGTGAGGAGGTGGGGGGCCAGGGGAGGGATTAGGCATTAGACCAGGGAAGAAAGGAGAAAGGAAAATCTTGTCTCCCAGGGCATCATGGTGAGCCAAGGATTGTTGACAAGATGCTAATAAACCAGAGGAGATGACTGAAATAAAAATGAAACCCTGAAGATAAACTGTGCTTAAGAGGACTTTAGTCTACTTACAGTGATTCTGAAGTGGCCAAGACAAAACTAACAACAAACGACGTCTTTAAATGAACCCTCCTCATCTGTCCAAAATTATGTCCTAGCCTTCAAAGGCCTAACTGTGCTATATGGAATCTTCCTCACACCAACAAAATGTAGGGTGACTGAAGCAGAACCCAAGATAAGAAACTTACAGAAACCAAATGTAGCCATTAACACCCGCCAACCTGGCAAGCGTAGAATACAGGCATATACCATTTCCTTCATCAAACATGTATCCACCCAATAAGCTTGTGATGAAGCAGCCATTTCCACTAATAGTCAAGATTCCCCACCCGCATCCCAGTTCCCTGTCCCCATCTCTGTTTCTCCCTCCCTTTCCCTCTCTTTCTTCAATTTACAGGGGTACTAGCCCATAGCACGTACAAATGTCCTACCTGTGTTTCCTTTAAAATGTTTCCATTAAATCATGTCTAGGATCTTAAGCCTTCTGCTTCTGCACCTCTCAGATTACAGTACAAAAAACAAATCATTTTAGCCAAATTCTGTTTTAAGATTCCTGCTGAGTTGAGACTTCAGATTTTAGGCTGGAATGAATTTTTATGGCCAAGTTATAAACACCTGATACTCAGCAGTGCCACTAAAATGTATAGTTTTGAGATTACATGTGGCTTCCCTAATTTCAAAAGTTGATCTACTTGAAGATACTTTGTCTTTAAAACTGTCAAGCTATAAAAGCCATTACATTTCCTTTCACTAGCTTATAAAGATTAATTGGATGTAACACATGCTTGTAATTTATAGTTCAACGAAAATTTTGCCTGTTTTAGTAGAGTTTGGCAAAGGAAAACTACACATCCTCAGCTGAAAACTGAGATCAAAGCTACCAATAAATAAAATATCTTGGAAGATTTGTGTATTTGTTTGTTTATTTTAAGATCAGAGGTGACAGTGTCGTGGCTCTCTCACTAGAAGTAGCATTTTTACTTAAGATCCCAAGAACAAAACAATCTCTTCTCTGCTCTAATTATTTCTAGATTCCTTTCACAAGCCCCTTGAGCTAACAGTTTCAACATTATTCAGATAAATGATGTAAGAAATCATACCTAGCAAAACTGTACCTGTGGAGTTAACCCATTAGTATTGCCAAAGCAGAATTTCACAGGAATGATCAGGCAAGTTTTGGGTCTTAGGATTAAAAGTTTAGAGAACCCTAAGAAAACTGTCCTGTTTCTTTCACTAAAACAATGTACTTAGGTACTTTCGTGTTTTACCTTCTAACCTATAAATAACACTCAGGCTGTAGGGAGCAATCTTAACAACTGGTAAGTTAACAAAATATCAAATGTTTCACTTCACAAAATGAAAACAAAAAACTATTGCTACCTAAGAAGAGAGAAGTTAAAAAAAAATCTTATATATAAACCAATACCAAAACACTATTCTGATATAAACTCTTCATACTGTGTGACCAGCAACAAATAAAATAACGAGAGCCAACCCTCCGTATCTGTGATGTGGAACCTGCTGATACAGAGAGTCAACTGTACTAGGACATTTTATATAAGGAACTTGAACATCCATAGATTTTAGTATCCATGGGGGTCCTGAAACCAATACCCCGCAGATACTGAGGGATGACGATATATGCTTTCTCATTTAGGAGATGGAGACCACCGGTCTTACTAATAAAATAAATTAACTAAAATTGAAACACCCCCCCCCCCCGAAAAAAAACTGTCCAATCATCGGAGGGAAAGAAATAGTTAAGCTTTTTGTCTCTGGCTCACAAGGTAATAGGACTTCAAATTCTGCATCCTGATATCCTGGACCATCATCTTATATCCTTACTTAATTTGGATATCCCAAGATATTATATTCATATTTTATCATTTTACCTGTCATATATTAACTTTAAATTTGGAAGTACACACACATACATACATTAGAATTTCTTAAAACAAGGATTCAGGGATAAATCTATAAAAAGAATTGAAATGTTGGTTTGATGGGAATTCTACCTATTAGAAAATGCTACACACAAATACCACTTGATTTTTTTTTCCTCCAAATTAGACAAAAAGTTTCCTGATTATTTATTTATGTCGTTAGACAGGACTAAAATCAGCCTGTCTCCAAATTTTGCAGCCATCCATGCTTTTTCTAATAAGAACTAATTTTACAAGGTCCTTTCTGGCCAAGAAACTTTCAACCACTATAAACTAGTCAGACACAATACAAGATGATTAGACCAGAGTATATAGACTATGTAGCATAAACTGCCAGTTAAACATTATAGCATGCTTCATTTTAATCATGTAGCTTTCATCTTTTTTGAACACCCTTTTAGCATCTCTTGAAAAAAAGAGGCTTTGAAAAAGCTGAGCTACTGCTAAACATTGTAAGCTGATGCTGCTATACTGTGCTTTGCCCCGCTGCCTCCCCACCCCCATGAAAATGAAAAAGATCATCCTCAACACTTTAAGGTCTAATAATTGTGGTCTTAAATGAGAGAGCACACTATCTTCAGTTGAAAGGTCAATTTGAATCGGGGTTGAAATGCAGTCATGTACCATATTCAAATTTATCATTATTATGATAATGTATTTAGTATAATAATAATAAATAAATGGTAGGCTAGCAGAAAACTCTATGGCATGTGTTATCACATATTTAATTACAGGGTTAGCTTATGATAGGCCAGACACAACACAATTAAAACAAAATTCTATAGTACTAATGCCAAACACACAAAAAAGTAAGCAAAATAACTTCAGTGACTTCCCTGAAGGTGCGTGCAATAATATAGTTTACATTATATCTTAATGGAAATGAGAGAAGATGTATGAGCTTCAGACTATGCAATTTCTCAGAAAGCCTAATGTTAATTCCTAACTTTTGCCTATTTGATGGCCATGCTGTTTGAGAAAAAATTTGTTTTAACACAGGTGTCTTTTGTGATTGTATGGTGAGTTGAAGCCTTTTCAATTTCCTAATATGCAAATAGAAAACAAATCTGAATTTTTAAAAATCATTTAAAGTAAGGTAAAATTTATTTTTCTTGCTTAAGATGCATAAAGTAGTATGTCCTCATAACCATAAAATATTAAAGCACAGAATAGTATTTAAGCTTGTAACATAACACTCAATCATCTTACTACACAGATGAAAGAAAACCAGAAGTTCAGATAAGGTAAGTGATTTGCCAAAAATCAAACAGCTAGCTAGCAACTAGATTCCAGGTCTTCTGACTTTCAGGCCAATATGCCTTCCATTTCTTCCTTGGGAAAAAAGAAAAGAAAACGATTTGAAAGTAAAACATGTGATATTTGAGTATAAGTTGTGATAGTATGCAAAAACATGCTTAAAAGATTTAGTAACAGCTAGATAAAAGACAATAACGATCTCCATGGATTGGGAATCACTGGATCTTGGCAAGGACTTAAAAGGATCTCTCCACCATCCCCCTAAGCCATGCATATTTAATTGTTTATACAAAAAAACCCCCAGATTTATCACAATTCTTAGGTAAAAAGTAAAAAGAAGAAGGGTCTTGGACAAAAGATGGCTTTTAGAATAACTATTCAAAAGGGACATTTACATCTAAGAAACAGACAATAACAAATTGATTCTGTTTTATTTTCAAGCTACCCCCAAAGTTACCATGTTTTATCCTTACAAGGCTCTTTCTTCAAAATTGTACTGAAGGTTCTAACCAGTGAAATAAGGCAAGAAAAAGACATTAAAGCCACTGAGATTAGAAAGGAATAATTAAAACTGTCTTTATTCATAGATGACATGATTCTCTGCTTAAAATATCCTAAGGAATCCATAAAATAATTTTGGAAATAATACACAAGTCAAGCAGGGTTTCAGGGTAAAAGATCAATATAGAAAAAAATCAGCTATAAATTGATATATTACCAAATATTTGAAAATTAAATTAGGGAAACAATTCTATTCACAATAGTCATTAAAACAAACTGCTTAGATATAAATTTAACAAAAGAATTACAATACCTGTATGTACACTGAGAACTATAAAACATTGCTCAGAGTTATTAAAGATGATTTAAATGAATGGAGTGATATGCCATGTTCATGGTTTGAAAGATTCAATATTGTTAAGACAGCAATTTTGCTCAAATTGATCTCAGTGGAATTTCTATCAAAATTGCAAAAGACTTTTTTTCAAAGAAACTAACAAGTTGACCCTAAAATTTATATGAAAATGCAAATGACCTAGAATAGCTAGAGCAATTTTAAAAAAGAACAAAGTTGTAGGACTTACACCACCTGATTTCAAAACTCACTTTAAAGTTACAGATATCAAGACAATGTCATAATGGCATAAGATAGACACATATATCAATAGAACAAGAGAGAGTCCAGAAAGAAACCCTGACATATATGGTCAATTGATTTTCAACAAAAGTGTCAAAAAAATTCAACAGAGAAAAGATAGTCTTTTCAACAAACATTTCTGGAACAACTGGATATACATATGCCTAAACAAACAAACAAACTTAGGCACTTATATCATACTCTGTACAAAAGATTAACTCAAAATGGATCATAGAGTTAAATTTAAAAGTAAGACTATAAAATTCTAGAAGAAAACCTAAGAGAAAAATCTTCCTGACTTCAGGTTAGGCAAAGATTTCTCAGATATGACACTCAAAATGTGATCTATTAAAAATATGACAAACTGGATCTTATCAAAATTAAAAACCCTTGTCTCTTCAAAAGACACTATTAAGAAAATGAAAAAAAGAAAGACTGGAAGGAAATATTTGCAGATCATAAATCTGATAAAGTATGTGTATTTAGAATATACAAAGACCTTTTATAATTCAATTAGAAGAGAAACAACCCAATAAAAATGGTTAAATATGTGAAAAGAATTTCACCAAAGAAATATAAGAATGGCTTATAAATACATGAAAAGATGCTCAGCATCATCAATCGTTACAGAAATAGTGGCAGGCAGAATTCTAAGATGTCTCTAAAAATTCTCACTCCCTGGTTTATATGTGCTGTATAACTACTCCCTTTGAGTATGGCCAATACTTGTCAGTATGATGGGATTTCACTCCTCTGATTAGATTGAATAATATGATAAAAAATGAAGAGATTTTACAGATATAACTTAGGTTCCTAATCAGTTGACTTTGAGCTAATCAAAAGGGAGATTATCCTGGATGGGCTTGACCTAATCAGGTAAACCCTTAAAAGAGGCTACAGGGCTTCTTTGAAAGAGAGATTCAAAGTGAGAAGGTTTTTTCTGCTGGCCTTGAAAAAGCAAACAACCATGTTGTAAACTGCCTCTGGAAGGGGCCACATGTCAAGGACCACTCTAGGGTGTTCTCTAGAAGCTGAGGGGTCCTCAGCTGATAGCCAGCAAGAAAATGGGGACTTCAGTCCTACAACCTCAAGGAGATTAATTCTTCCAGCAACTAGTGAGCTTGGAAGAGGACCTCAAGCTTCACATGAGACCGTGGTCCCAGACAACACTTTGATCTCAGTCGGTGAGACCCTCAACAGTGGACCCAATCAACATGTATTCAGACTCCTGACCCACAGAAATATGTTGCTGGTGGGAATATAAAATGGTCCAATCCCATCACTTTGGAAAACAGTTTTTATATTTTCTTTAAAAACTAAACATGTTTTTACCATAAAACTCAGAAATTCCACTACTGTGTGTCTATTTGCAAGAAATGAGAACATATTTCCACACAAAGACTTGTATGTTAATGTTCATAGCAGCATTATTCAAAATAGCCCAAAATCAGAAACAATCCAAATATCTATCAACTGGTAAATAAGTAATACATGGTATACCCATGCAATAAACTAATACTCAGAAATAAAAAAGAAATAACTATAGACACATACAGCTTGAAATAGACTCAAGAACATTATGATAAGAAAAAGAAGCCAGGAACAAAAGACTACATATTTTATGATTATCCTTACATGCAATCACTAGAAGAGGCAGAACTATAGAGAAAAAGAAGATAGACTGGTGTTTGCCTGAGTTGGGGGTGGGAACAGGGATTAGTGGGCATGAGGGAACTGTTTATGATGATGGAGGTCTTTTAAAACTGGATTGTTCACAGCAAAGGAAACCTTAAACAAGACGAAAAGATAACCCTCAGAATGGGAGAAAATATTTCCAAATGAAGCAACTGACAAAGGATTAATCTCCAAAATATACAAGCAGCTCATGCAGCTCAATATCAAAAAAACAAGCAACCTAATCCAAAAATGGGCAGAAGACCTAAATAGACATTTCTCCAAAGAAGACATACAGATTGCCAACAAACACATGAAAGGATGCTCAACATCACTAATCATTAGAGAAATGCAAATCAAGACCACAATGAGGTATCCCCTCACACCGGTCAGAATGGGTATCATCAAAAAATCTACAAACAACAAATGCTGGAGAGAGTGTGAAGAAAAGGGAACCCTCCTGCACTGTTGGTGGGAATGTAAATTGATACAGCTGCTATGGAGAACAGTATGGAAGTTCCTTAAAAAACTAAAAATAGAACTACTATATGACCCAGCAATCCCACTACTGGGCATATACCCTGAGAAAACCATAATTCAAAAAGATATATGTACCACAATGTTCATTGCAGCACTATGTACAATAGCCAGGACATGGAAGCAACCTAAATGTCCATCGACAGATGAATGGATAAAGAAGATGTGGCACATATACACAATGGAATATTACTCAGCCATAAAAAGGAATGAAATTGAGTTATTTGTAGTGAGGTGGATGGACCTAGAGTCTGTCATACAGAGTGAAGTAAGTCAGAAAGAGAAAAACAAATATCATACGCTAAGGCATATACATGGAATCTAAAAAAATGGTACTGATGAACCTAGTGGCAGGAATAAAGAGGCAGATGTAGAGAATGGACTTGAGGACACAGAGGGGGAAGGGGAAGCTGGCATGAAGTGAGAGAGTAGCATGGACATATATACACTACCAAATATAAAATAGATAGCTAGTGGGAAGCTGCTGCATAGCACAGGGAGATCAGCTCGGTGCTTTGTGACCACCTAGAGGGGTGGGATAGGGAGGGTGGGAGGGAGGCTCAAGAGGGAGGGGATATGGGGATATATGTATACATATAGCTGATTCACTTTGTTGTACAGCAGAAACTAACACAACATTGTAAAGCAATTATACTCCAATAAAGATGTAAAAACATAAATAAAACTGGATTGTTGTGATGATTACGTAATTTGAAATTTACTAAAAAACATCCGACTGTACACTTACAGAGGGTGGATGGTATGGTGTGTAAAATATAATTCAATAAGGCTCTTAAAAGTGAAAAGGCTTTTTCATATCAAAACACCATTAAAAATAGGAGTGAAAGTGGGATATTTGTAATATAATAAGACAAAATGAACCTGCCATACCTACTTTCCAAATATTTCTAAATATTCAGATGTCAAACATTGACTCAATGACAATCCAACTTTTCAACCCTTTCTTATTCATATTCAACATTAAGAATTTATCTTAGAATCCACTTGGTTATGAAGTTTCTCTCCCATTTACATTATACTTCTGATTCAAAATTTTCCAGGAGAGAATTCTGACACATGTCCTACTAAAAGAGGAAGGTAGTAGCCAAGTCAAATTAGGCCACGTCTCTTTCAAAACTCCTTTACCCATAACTTTTCTGATTTGTTTTCATTTGCTTCAATAAAATGGACTTGAAGTCATGCCAGTGTTCATAAGTTGGTCTTAATTATAAGTGATGAAGATTTAAAGTTTTATGTCACTTCTAGAATAGTATGGGTTTTTAGAATCCTGACAAATTTTCTTCCTTTTAGGCAAATGAAAATTCTTTGACCTCCTAACAAAAGGAAACAACCAAATCAAAACTGTTGCCAAGAAACTAACCCAAAACATTACTCAGGAAGCAAATCAAATGAGAAAATAAGAGCAATAAATTACAGTGGCAGCTGTTGGGAATATTTCCTATTAAAGTTACTTTTAATGAGTATGTTAATATATATTTTCCAATCAACCTCTTAATTATTTGGAGGCTTTACTTAGTAATGAAATAAAACTGAATCCATCCAAATGAATATACTATCTCAAGGATGCTTTCATGCTAAATGCAATGGGCTCTCCAGAAAAAAGTCTGTGTTTGAGTCTCAACTCTATCACTTTAAACTTGTTGAGAAACCTTGAGATAAGTCACAATACTGCTCTTAGCCCTAGTTTCCATATTTGCAAAATAAAATTAATACTAATAATATTTGACCAACCTACTTCATAAATTTTACATGAAGACTAACTAAAACAATATAGGTAATAGTGTTTTATAAACTCAAGTAGTATACAAAAGTCAGCTATTTAGAAAGAGCAAAAGAAAAAGATGTTGAACTTAAACACCCATTTGCTAATTCCAGGGCAAGGGCACGATTTCCTTCACTGAGGTGTACAATAGTCACATGAATAAAATAAGTTTATCTCAAGGGCTCAAAGCACATCATATGTATCATTTCATATATCTTCATCATATCCCCATGTGAAAACTACTATTCCTACTTAAATCGTGAAGCCAGTTGAAAGGAAAGCTAAATGACCAGTCTCAGTGTCACAGAAGCAACCAATGCTCCATTTCACCTTCAGGCAGGACTATAGATGCTCTGGGAATTGTGTGCATACTGAGAGGTCCAAGGTGACAGCCCAAATTTGTATTTCATGTTTTTTTGGTACTATTTGCTTAGTAATTACCTGAGATATCATTCTTCTTTCTTTTGTTATCTTTACAGATAGAGAACTTGTCAAAACAGTAGGGAAGGCAACGAAATGCCAATAAATATACTGCCATCAACTTGGAGGTCATTATCAAGGAGAGGTTTCTTTTTGTTTCTGAGAAAGAAGCTGCATAGTTGAGTAGGCAGTTAGAGTGAACCCATGTTTGCTTGGCACCTGGGTCCTAGTGAAACAATTCGACTGACTTGTAAACAGGCACGATGCCATCCAGCCATATGGGTGCACACAGATGCTGCCAAGTGACCATGTAGGAGAATCAGAAGCGTTTGTTGAGGGCAGCAGTCCCAGTGTGGGACATCCAAACAGCTGTCTACCCTGAGATTCACACGCCTGTGTTAAGGGGACGTGACATGGTTAATCTAGGTTGGATTAATTTTAAAACATAAAAATCAGCTTCCTTGGCCCCCAAATGGTCAGTTGGGTACACGGGTGAATCTTCTAACAGTATCCTCTCCTCTCTATGTTTGCCTTTCTTCCCCTAAAAATCATGATGTATTTCTATTTAATGGCTTTCCAAGGTGTCTGACTGCATTCCATGATACTGATCAAATATTTGAAAAGAAAAATAGTCTTCATAAATCCCAGTAACCTACATTCTTAATCTGAATTTTTGAGAAATATGGCCATATTTATCTTTGTAAAGATAAGTATCATTTTGGTGAAAGGCTGGTAAACTTATTTTAGTCAAGAGGTCAAGCCAAGCAGCTAAAACACACTCAGGAATTTAGAGAAATAAATAAAATCAGTTTGGGAAATTTATACCTATAATAATTTTATGTGAGTTTAAAATTTCGAGTATCCAGAAGCTTTAATTACTTAAAACTGGGGGGAAGGCTTGCTCCTTGAAAGTTTTACGTAGAACCATCAAAGATCTCATTTACATACTCAGTGCACAAAGCATGGGCTAAAATATTTTCAGGAACAAGAGCTGCAAAGGAAATTAGAGAAGTGATAGGATTTTCTCTAGGTCTCTAAAAGCATCTTTGGGGGAAGAGCGTTCTTTTGGGGGTAGCATTAGCATAGGGCAGAGAACTAGACAGAAATACATTTCATGGCCAGGTAACTGTATATGGTGCACATGCACATATATGTAGCTAAGAGAGTTTATTCCAGAGAGTGTCTCTGAGCCTTAGGTAAGGATATTTTACTCATCCAAAATGCAAGTGAGATTAAGAAACCTGAAAAATGCCTCTGAAGAGTCAAAAGAGTTATCACAGAGTCCAGGTACTTTATTCACAGAGGATCCCTTTTGTCCTCTATCAGATTCTGTTCATGCTCAGTTTATATATAATGCCAACAAACCTGGGTGTCCAAGCTAAAAGCATATCTGAAGCAGCAAATTAAAAGGGAGATCTAGAAATGCTAACAGCAGAGAAGAGTTATAGCTGACAGTAAGGGAGAAACAGAAAAAGGGGGAGAGATAAATAGCAGGGAAAAAAATCCTCAAAATGCACTATAATATAGGCCAATTTGGTCAACAGTTAAAGCAGTTCTCATAGTCCAAAAGACCCTGAGGACATCACACCATATTATTTTCATGGTAATGAAATGCATACATAATGATGCACCTAAGTCATAAAGAAAAGGCTCAATTATCTTCCACACAAAAAAATTCTTTCCACAATGACTTAAATAAAGAAGTTTGGTGATTAAAGAATAGGCCCCCTTTTTTCCAAAATAATTTCCTTTAAGTTCCAGATAGTTGAAGTTTTCTTGCACATGTACTATATTCATATGTATAAATTATGAACAACTTTATAGCCCTAAAAGTGTCTGGATACTGATGAGATCTTACCCTGATAAGATGATTCCTGATTTACAAGCTTGAATTTCAAGAGTTACGGTGCAGCATATAAAACATTATTATAAATTTCAACTTACTGCTACCCTTAGTACTATACCAGTTTGAGGAATGTTTTATCTCTTTCACACTAAATCATCGAAATGTAAATAGTTTAAATTTTGGCAACTTTTGTTTCCTCTCCTCTACCTCAAGCTTTAAAATGTATGCCTTCATTAGAATGCTTTCCTCCTTCACACCAGCAAATAATTAATTATTCTTCATAAATAAGTAAAATGTCTCTTCACATGCAGGTCATTGCTCAATAGAAATTATAAATTGCAAGCTCCTCTCTTTGTCCTCACAAATAAATAAATCCAGGAAAAACAGACTCTCTGAATAACCTTTTCCACAAAATTCTACTCCCTGACCCTCCAAACTGAATGTTAAGTGACTATCAATTTATTTGTCTGCTTCTGAGAAGGCCTGTGGAATATGAGATGTCTAAGAACTATAAAAGTACCTCTGTGAAGACAGAAAAGGGGATTTTAGTCTTATTTTACACTTTGAGATATTTAGTATACAGTGAATGGAATTACCCTTCCAAGTAATTAAATCACAAATTGAAGGAATTATGAACCTAAACAGAGTGTACTGAACTATAATTAGATCATTGAAAGAGCCACCGCTGAGTGCACATTATAAGCTACCATTACACCTGCTGCTGAGATTATCTCATTTAATCCTCACAACAGCTCTGAAGAGTGACTCACCCAGGGTCACCCAGGAAGTACATGAAAATGAATGTGGAGATCATTAATTTGGAGAACACAAGTGTTTTTTGAGAACCAACAAATTTAAAGGTGTGGGTACACAACATTGTAAATCAACTCTACTCCAATATAAAATAAAAATTAAAAAAATAAAAGTGTGGGAGTAAAGTTAGTATATCCAGGCAGTGTGGTTTTTATCTAGTCACCTAAACATTAATATTGCCTAATATGTGCCAGAGCATTTACAAGGAATGATAGAAGATTGTTCACTGTCATCTAACAGTAACATATGCTAATGTAAAGCTTAATGTGTTCCAAGCATCCTTTTAAGTGTTTCACACACACGCACACACATGCGCACACACACACACCCACTATCTCATATTAATGTTCACGATAAGCTTAGGAAAAAGGCCTACTAATAGGATTCTCTGTTAAGAACTATCCAGTGGTTTCCCATCACACTTTGAATAGAACCCAACTCTCACGGAGTCCTAGAAGGCCCACATGCCTGTTCCCCAGCCTGCCTAGCCAACCTCATCTGAGTCTGTCCTCCCACACCGTACACCCAAGCTCCACTGGGTTTCTTTTTTAAAAAAAAGTCTGCTCCTGGAAGAGACCAAGTTAGTTCCCACCCAGGAAATTTTGTGTTTGTTGCTTCCACTGGACTGCTTTGTCTCTAGACATGCTGTGGCTGGCTTTTTTCTGGTTATCCAGGTCTCTGCCCAAATCTCAACTTAGGGAGGCCTTCCTTGCTCACCCAGTCAAAAGCAGCACACCTGCCCATACCAGGTTACCTCTACCACACCATCCTGCTTCATTTCTACACAGCACTTAGCACTATCCTAAATCATGTTGCTAGTGTATTTGCTTGTTTATTGCCTGTCCCCTCCACCCCACTCCAGAATAAAAGCTTAATGAATAGGGCTTGTCACATAGACAGCAGTATCTGTGGAATGCATCTAATCCTTAAAGCAAATAGGAAAACATCATACATGAGCTGTCAGCTTAAGGAGTTTTGAAGGCACCATTTGCCTGAGTGTTCAAGCATAGAATGATAAAATTAATGCCAAGAAGATAGTTTAAAATCCTTATCTGTTTGGGAATTAAATGACATTACTAAAACCCTTCGAGTTAAATATAAAAATCAGATATTTCAAAAGATTTTGAGTGGGTAATGTAGAAAACACTCCATGTTAAAATTTGCAGGACACAGTTAAAGCAGTACTTAGAGGGAAATGTATACCTTTAAATACGAATTTCATGAAACCCACAAGTTAAAAATAAAGGAGTAAAAAAAATAAAATAAAGGAGTAAGTATTCATCTGAAGAATTTAGGAAAAGCACAATTAAGAAAATCTGAAGGAACAAAGAAAGAAAGAAAATAAAGGTACTTTATCTTATAAGTACAAATAAATAGAGAAAAAATAATAGGGAAGACTAAGGAATGAAACTGTATTTTTAAAGAATGATGGACAAATAACAAGAATATGCAGATATGTGTTCATAACCTTTATAAGAAAATGTATTAAAAAATAGAAAATAAACCCTTATCACCCAAAAATAGAAAAGGAGAAGCAGTCTACAGTCATAAATGAAGCTTTAAAAATGAGAAGAACCTCATCCAGGCTCTTCCAGATCCCTGCTCAGGTAATTTCATCCCAAACTTTTTCATCATGACATGGTAGTTCAGCATCACCATTAAAAATAAGGGTATTTCCTTCCATTAAATTTTTTAAAATAAACTTTTCATGTCCCATTAAATTTTCTAAAATAAACTTTTATGTCAATTAAACTATTAAAATAATATCCACCATGATTATTTCTAGTGACAAAAGTATCACAGAGCATTTTGAAAACACAAAATAACCAAGAACAAATTAGAAACCTACTATAATTCCAGAGACGGTTTTACCAGGTGGCTAGAGACACGAAACCAAAATAACTGGTAGAAAAAGAAAACTGATTACTAGTGAACTCATAATTATACCCACAAAACACTGGGTGCTGTCCTTTTGAAATGCACTAAATATTTTGCCTTTATTTCTCACTATTCCTCTTCATACACACTCCAATCCAGCTAACCCTGGGAACCTAGTGCCTCCTCAACACACATGTTGTTTTGATGCTTCTATTTCTTTTACTCACCTGGTTCTTTCTGCTTGTGTTACCACCCCTCATCTCTACTTGTTCAAATTTTACCCCTGTCTATGAAGAAACTTCCCCCTTATTTCCTAGTTAGAAATAATGTTTCTCTTCATGGAATCCTTCTAGCCTGCTTATGCCTCTGTTGTGGTATTGATGGTACTGTAGTGTATCTTTCCTTGCACGCTTGTTTTCTGAATATGTGCTTTAGCTTTCCTGTGCTGTAATTGAGAGGAACAAACCACTTCATGTGTACCTCTGATTTCTCCATACCATCCAACCTAGCGTCAGGCTTTATAGCAAGCCAGGATTTTAAGTAACATAACCTCTAAGCCTCAGTTTCCTCACATATAATGTGGGGGGCTAAAAACAATCCCTAATTCCTAGTGTTATTCTGAGAATTAAATGACATTATGTACATACCACCCCTAGCAGAGTGTCTAGTATATAATAAGCATTCAATATGATTTGTATTCATAAATGATGAATAAAATAATATCCTAACCTTGGATGAGGAAAGGTACAGAAAACTTTCAAATATTTTAACGATTAAGTATGCCAAAGTTGGCCACCAGCAAGCTATGTCCGTCATAACATTTTGCCAAACTGCAACAATCCTAAACTGCACTCAATTTTTAAACATGTCATCAGTTTACTATCGGCTCTCCTGGGGAAAAAAAAGAAAAACTATCATACTAAACATATACATCAATTACAAGACACGTTTTCAGTTTCAGAGACATTTCAAAGTGTGGAAATGCAGCAATTTTCATGCCAAGTTACTCTCCTATTTTGTAACACTCATCAGTCCTTTGCACACACATCCCCATCATTCTGGGGATAACAGGTGGTTCCACCACCACCTTGACATATACACCTGCTACCGCATTTCTTGACAAACTCAGTCTCTCCGTGAAGCTCTGGGCCTCGCCATCTGTCCTAGCCACTGTATGAAAATCAACTCTCCACGTGGCTCAGGAAAACATGCTTCCCATCATCCACTGGGCGTTCCTCCTCTTCCTTTTCCTTCAGAGTTCTACAGCTTTTGAAAGTTTTGACCACTTCTCTCTAAATTATGCTCTTAACTATATTTCCACTTATATTAACAGCTTGTATTTTCAAACAGTATTTTATAATTGGCAAACTGTTTTCACATATAATAATTCAGTTAATTTTCACACCAAAAAAACCCCTCATGAGGTATAAAAAAACAAGCATATATTTATTCCCATTTCTCAGTGAAGAGATGGAAACCCAGAAGAGTTTTCCTGACTTGCCAAATTTTATAGCACTAAGCTGTTAAAAATACCCAGGTGCCATGAGTCCACATGCAGTGCCTTTTGTTTTAAAGTTCATTTTCACCTCATTCTACCCCATGTTCTCTCCTTTATTCTCTTCTTCGTTTATGGTTTCCTTCATTGACTTCTACCCCCCTCCTAAGCCTTAACTGTTAATGCTCAGAACACTTTGTCCCCCTACTTTTTTCTCTTGCAGTTACTGTAGCTTCAGGCTTCAAATAAACCTCTATATAGAAAAGCCCTGATCTCCATCCAGTATGACAGGCTCTTTTCCCCACTCTGTCTGGAGGTTTCCATTCCTACATCCTGTCATCACATTAAATTAATGGAATGTGCTCGCTGGTCAAAAAAAAAAAAGAAGCAAACTCTAAAAAACAGAGCAAAGACCATCTTATTTTCTAACCACAGTAAAAAATAGAAGACTCCATCCTATTCTTGAATAACTGAATACTTATGAAGTGGGAGTCTGTAATAAAAAATAACTTAAAACTTGGAAAAGGATAAACTTTTGCCATCAAATTGGTTCCTAAAACTCTTCTAGTTGTTTTGGTGTCCACTCCTTACCTAGCTAATATTGACATAGCAGTATATGGTCAAAGGTGGAGGTCAAAATATTTAACCACAAATGTTGACTGTACCCAATGGGTATGGCCATCTGGAGGGCACCAGGTCAATACCAACCTAGTCCATGCTAACATGACTAACTCAATACCACCCCAAAAGACTTCAACTTCAAGACTAAACAAACAGTAACAGTGATAACTATAACATCCATGATTTTGAAAATCACAGAAACTTAACATCTTTTGCAATTTTAAAAAGAATCCTGTGACAGGAATCTGTATTGTTCTAAACCATTGTTCTAAATATGAACCATTATTCAAAAACACACCAAAAAATACTCAGGAATTCTCAAAACTCTGGGAAGCGTCAAAGGAGGACGCCCAAAAAAGCCACATATAGTACTCTATAAAACTTACAATTGACTTTATTTAGCTGCAGTTCAACATTTTGCTGTAGCTATCGTTAAATTACTAGCAAAAGTAAGGAAATAATCTCTATTATTTCATTAAGGTCTCTATCTCTATGAAATCTTATAGCATAAAGCAAATTCTTAATGACAATACAATCCCTGTAGATAATCAGAAGATTTTCACAACAATAAAACAGGTTAGCTTACAAAATGTCCCATATTTGGCTCACGACATGATACTACTTAGGGTATATAATCTTGAAAGGGCAGTTCGATAATCACACTAGAAGCAATTTTGTATGATACTAGTGCTGAAAAGTCAATTTAACTTTCCAGCTTTATAAGACTTTGTTATTGCTATTGTTAATTATTTCTCATTTAATGGGAAATTGGCAACAAGGTCCCCAACTGTCATTTTAAATCTGCAGTAATATCATGTGAAGCTTTTCGTCCTTATTCCCAAGTCCTGGATTATCAGAGTTAAATGGCAGGTCCAGCGTTACAAAAGCTCAGGGGCAGGCACTGTTACACAAATTGCCAATTCAATTAACAGTGTGCAAATGCTCCACTGGCAGACTGCAGGAAGGACAGCCATTTTGGCAAGTGTCATTCCTAATTTATCAAACTGTCAAAGCTTCCACTCAGGTGCCTGCGGTCACTGTCTGCTTCTTAATGCTATGTTGTAAAAGCTGCAGGAGCCATTCTTGTAGCTTGACAAGGCACAATACTCAAAACTGATTTTAAAATCAAATGTACAGTTGTCTTAATTATTCTCAGTATAAATGATGTTTTAATTACAAAAACAGAGTGGGAATATTAAATCAGGATTGGATACTAGGTTTACACAGAAAGAAGAGAACTTGTTACCTGTCTTGAGAAGAGAGGCAGAATAATTTATACTAGAATAATTTATTAAGCCATTGCATTCTTAAATTTTACTAAATATCTGCATAAGCCTTTTGCCTCCCAAATTTATACAGTATTAATTATTAATGCAAATTGGGTGATAAACTTTTCTCCCTATAGTCGTTCCTATGCTTTGGAAATGATCATGAGCAGTAATACAGCAAGTGATGCTTGCATCCTAAGAGTACTTTCCCCTCACTCCCTTTACCCTGATTCTAAGTGCCCACATCTACACAGTTCTTCATATACTGATGTCCCATTAAAATTCTATAAAAAGCAAAGCATACCAAAGTGTTACCACCTTCCATACATTCACCAGTTTAACAACTATTTATCTATTTCTCGAACAAAGCTCTGTACTCAGTGCCTGAGAGGAGAGGTAAAAAGTTGTTTGGGCTTGATCTGAGTATGTCAGCAAAAATTTCCCTCTGCTACTTACTTGACATTCTTAATATTCAGCAGTGAACCACTTTTTTCAGACTACCAAGATGACTCAACATGGGGGCAAGGGCTTATTTTCATTATGAAGTTATTTATTGAACACTCTGCAAGGGTGGGAGGGGAGGTGCAAAGGGTGTGGATTGGATATGTAGATAAATGAGATATGAACTCATACTCCACTAGGCTATTTTGTTTAAAGAGACAGATCCCGGAGGGAATTTGGTGTAAATAGCTTTGGAGACCCTGATACATTAGGAAAGCATTCCATCAACAAATAATTATTAAGCATGTGTATGTGCCAGGTGCTGTTATAAGCCAGGCAAACACAGAAGAGTAAGACACAGCCCCTGTCTTTGAGGAGGTAAGTTTTAGTAGAGAGAAGTGATAGCAATGCCCAAAAGAATGAAAGAAGCACTTCAATTTGTGGCACAACTTCTCCTTCAAGGTAAGTCAGAAAAATCTTTTATGATTTTTATCATGTGGATATACAAATAGGCAGAAAGCACCTATCTCTCCATGGTCAGCACAGAACATTGCCTGAAGCAAGGGTGTCTCACCCCAAAATACTTCCTCTACAACCTGAAATTTCACCACTAGCAAGTCATTCCTTTGGATCTATGCAGCTTTATGTTTTTGGTTTAAACTATTATAGTTTTACCCATCAAGCATTAATAGCTTATAGGAACTTTTAGTTTGGGATTTGTTGAACACAGGCAGAGAGCACAGGTCTATGGGAATGGGAGTAAAAAGATGTTTAGCAAAAGGGCAAGGAAGGATGAGAGCGCCTCAGTGACAAACAGCCTTCTTAAAAAAATTGTTTTAAAAAACTTTCACTTAATATCTGTATGTATGTATATGTATATTACATATACACAGTTATACTGTACAGTTAACAAGGACATAATTGCTCCTCCAGAATGCACAAAAAGCAGATCTGAATACCAAGCTTATAATCTGGCAGCCAGTTTACAGACTAAAAAATAAAGCCAACCATTATGGTTCCATTACCATGAGAGCACCAGCCTGGGCAGATGCATTTAGTCACCGGCAGTGGGAGTCAGAAGCATTTCACAGCATCAAACTCTGCTGGTACTGCAATTCACTGAGAGACATCTTGATTTTATCACTACCGGTAATTTTCATCACTCTTGGTACAATTTAATCCATTCACCTTTAGCCCAGTGTCTATATGTCCACATCATTGTATCGGGGAGCTGCTAGGGAGCATAACATCCTTGGGCTCAGAGGGCTTCCATTTCCCACTACTCTGCAAAGCAACCCCATCTCTGGCAAGGCCAGGCTCCTTGTTCCCTCACGAAACCTAACTGGCTCAATCTCTACTCTTGTAGGTTTGTCAGCTGTCTCTGGAATGCCTGCTCCCCCTTACCTGTCTAAATCCTACTGATTTCTCAAGGCTTATCACATAATTTTTGTTTGTAGGACTGGTATTGACGCTGGGGTTTGCTGTGCCTTAAGGGCTTTCCAATTATTGGATAGAATTATTTATATACTGCCTTAAGTATGATATCTCCACTAAAGAAATAATAAGATAAAGATAGTAATAGTGAGTAATAGAAAGGACTTCCTCTTACTGAGCACCTACTTTGTTCTTGGCTGTCTTTTAAGAGCTTTACACGTATTAACCCATCACCACACATGGAGACGCTGGGCCAATCATTATCTCCGTCTTGCGGTTAAGGAACCGAGGCAGAGTACTGTCAAATCAGCTGCTCAAGGTCATCTACCTAGGAAGTAACTAAGCTAAGAGTCAAACCCAGATAATTTGGCTTCAGTACTCATGCTCTCTTTCTGCTGTGTTATTATGTCTATGGACATGAATTACATTGACCCCCAAATTCCCCCAAGCAGAGTGTAAGGACCACATTGTTCTACTCTTATTCATCATGAGACTGGAGAATCTGAATAAAGGTGTGCCTTACACAGGTTACCTCAGGAGTTACTGAAAAAGCCAAAAAGATAGCCTACTCTATTTCCCACTATTTCCCAGCTCATACCCCCTCTTAAAGATAAATCCCATCCCATTTTGAATCCCATCCTGTGTTGGTCAACTCTAGAGTATCTACCAATCTCCACAATCTTGCCTTGAAGTTATTTTGAACTAATTAAGCAGGACAGGCTCTAATCATTGGTTGATAGTCCTTGCTATCTATTTATTTACTTTTATTCCCCCATGAAGCCTGATGTCTGGTAGGAAGCCTTTTATACTAAAATTTAATTACCTCTTCCACCCTAGGGGAGGTGTGCAAAACCCTGATAACAAAATCAATACACGGAGGTTAGAGAAACTCATCCTCACGTGGTGCTTCCCGTCACGCGGAGAGGGGATGTTCTCTGCGGTGTCCTGCATGTCTCCGCAGTGAGCAGCACAAAGAGAGCATTCAACATGGAGGCACCAGTTGGAGAAGCTAAAGGACCTTCTAGCCCGTCTTGATTCAATCCTCCAAACTGTGGTTTCCTCACCTTGTTTGAAGTGTATACACTGGCCATCTCTCTTACCACTGATCAAGCAATTAACAAAATGTTCGTCATCAGCAACTCTCTGTTTTCTTTTCCAGAAAGAAATGAGATTAGTTTTCCCAATTATATGTGGAAATTGGTCTCAATCGATTACAACTGCCTCATGCACGTACTGAACATGTATTCTACGTGCTTCCTTTGCCAGGTGAAGCGCTGTGGGTGACACCGCCGTAAATGTCACCGTGCCAGTCCTCACCCAGCTTGCCATCTACTTGGGGTGTCAAATCACTTCTCATGGCCACCTTCTCCTTTTTGCTTCCAATGGCATCATCTCTGAGGAGATACTCAGTACCTGAACAAGAGCAATGATTGTTCAACGAATCTGTATTGCTTTTCTTTCTGATACCCTGTTACCAGAGCAATCTTCCTAAGAACAACACTGCTCCCCCTCCCAGTCAAAACCTTCTAAGTGTGCTGACTGATGACTGAAACGTACTATCTCTGGGCAGTGATTCCAAGTCAAAAATTCCCAGCCCTACGTCTTACTGTCTTACTCTTTCCGTATACGTACCATGCTCCAGCCACACTGCACAACTCTTTCCTAGGCACACAGCGCTCTTCTTTCTCCCCAAATACTGTTCACACTGTTCCCTTTCCCTCAAGTGCTCCTCTGCTGCTCAGCACCCTACTCTTCCTTTGACGGCTTCTCTAACCCCACCTCCTCTACAAAATCCTTCCTGATTGACCAGTCACAGTAGAAAGAACTCTCTTCCCTTTAAGCTCCACTCCACTGTTGTTACACCTCCCTTAATGCATTGGTCATATTCTGGGTTTGATTCATTCAATCAGAAGACGTACATTGAGTGCCTACCATGTGCCGTATGCTGGTACTACAATAATGAAAAACAAAACATGTTCACAATACACATGTTCATAACTTATCAGGAGAAGCAGACATGTAAACAACTAACAAGTCAAGGTGACAAAATGCTCTGTGTGAGGTTTCTCAATCTTGGCACTCTGGACATTTCGAGCCAGATAATTCTTTGCTGTATGTGCGTAAGGGGTGGGGGTGGGGGGCTGTCCTGTGCATTATAGGATGTTTAGCAGCGTCCCTGGCCTCTGCCCACTAGATCCCAGTAGCACGCCCCCAGCCGTGAAAATCCCAAATGTCTCCAAACATCGCTAAACGTCTCCTGGGGGCAAAGCTGACCCTAGCTGAAAACCGCTGTGTTGCAGGATTTCACAGAGTGTGCCGAAGGTGCACAGGAAAGCAGGCCAGGGAGAGTGTGCTTTACCAAGGGGGTGACGCAGCCGGGACCTGAAGGGTGACAATGAGGGTGGTGTGGGACATATCCTGGCTATCGTGCAGGCATGGGGTCAAACACTGAATTATATTCCTGAGCATCTTAGAGTACAGTGGAAGCTGCATATTGATGGTATGGAAAGGAAAAAGGAGAGGCTGGAAGGGGCAGGGCTAGTATAGTACAGTATAATGCATTCGTTATATACCATTGGATCAACTTGGTGGCACAACTAGAAAGGATCTTACAAGTTGATGAGGCTAATTTTCTTTCTATTTTATTTTCCATGTGAAGCACCTAGGAAAGAGGAAAGAGCAAAGCAGAATTGGTGTTGAATTTCTCTACATTGTACACTTTCAGTCAGCAGCTTCTTGACCAGGTAGAGTCTCAGCTACCTCACCTGTAAAACATAAATAGTAACAGTGCTACCCTAGGAGTTTTTGTAAGGGACAGGGAACTGACACTGTGCTTCCCACAGTTACTTAATCCATGTCAGTTTCCTTCCTCCTTCACAGGACTGAACTGTGCTACCAAAGAGAGCAAGGGCTGCCTCTTACTCATTAATGCAGAATCTGAACTGCAGCATGTGACAGACTGAACAGTTTCAACGCTGTGGTAGACTAAAGGTGGCCGTAAATTCTTTGCTGCTTCTCCCATAAGTAGGTGGGAATAGCAGCAAAGAAAGTAAAATAGGTGGAGTCTATTTCACCTTCCCTTGGATCTAGGCTGGCCTTGTGGCTTGCTCTAATCAATAGAAAGTGGCAGAAGTGATGCCGTGCCGGCTTCTGCCTAGTCTTTAAGTAGCCAGGTGACTTCCAGTTTTGCTCTCGTCGCAGCCAGCTGCCATGTAAGAAGTCTCATCAGCCTGAGTCCTGCATTGTATGAAGCAGCCTGAACTATCCATGTAGAGAAGCCACACGCAGGAAAACCTAACATGCCGATAACCTCTGCGCATGTGCCAGGTGAATGCTGACACACAATCTCAGGTGAGACCAGCAGAAAAGCTCTCCAACAATCCACAGACTCATGAACAATATTAGCTCATTGTTAATTGAAGCTACTTATTTGGGGGTCCCTTGTTACACAGCAATAGATAATTAAGACAGTTGCATACAATAAAATTGGAGGATACAGCTAGTATTGGAGGGTTGTAAGTGTTGTTATTTATATTAAAAAGATAAGTCAGTAGGACTTGGAATACTCAGAAAATGTGTTAGAAGATGTTGAATTTAAGCTGAAACTTGAAGGACATTCGGTTAATACCTTAAATATTAAGTAAGCATGGAATCATTTTTGTCTATCATAACTTTACACTTCCTTCAACTGTTATAAAATGTTCAAATGTACATACAAATTAAAACAATAGTAGATACCCATATAATTTCTCCCTAGATTCAACAATTGTTAATATTTGCTAACTGTGGCTCAATCTATAAACATGCACACACACAATTTTGGGAAACATTTGGAGATAAACTGTAGACGTCGTGACATTTTAAAAAATTTACCATCTTGGGCTTCCTTGGAGGTGCAGTGGATACGAATCCGCCTGCCAATACAGGGGACATGGGTTCGATCCCTGGCCCGGGAAGATTCCACATGTCGCAGAGCAACTAAGCCCGTGCGCCACAACTACTGAGCCTGCGCTCTAGAGCCCACGAGCCTCAACTACTGAGCCCGCGTGCCACAACTACTGAAGCCCTCGTGCCTAGAGCCCGTGCTCTGAAACGAGAGAAGCCACCGCAATGAGAAGCCAGTGCACTGCAACGAAGAGTAGCCCCCGCTCACCGCAACTAGAGAGAGCCCACACGCAGCAATGAAGACCCAACGCAGCCAAAAATAAATAAATTAATTAATTAATTTTGAAAAATTACTATCTTAACCATTTTACGTGCACATTTTGATAGTAAATACATTTATATCATGGTGCAACCACTCTCCAGAATTCTTTTCATCTTGCAAAACTGAAATTCTATACCCATTAAACAATTACTCCCTATTTCCCTGATAACCACCACTCCACTTTCTGTCTCTATGAACTTGACTACTCTAGGTACCTCATATAAGTGAAATCATACTGCATTTGTCTTTTTATGACTGACTTATTTCATTTAACATGATGTCCTCAAGGTTCATCCATGTTGCAGCATGTGTCAGAATTTCCTTCCTTTTAAGGCTGAGTAATAGTCCCCTGTACACATACACCATATTTTGTTTAGTCATTCATCTGTTGCTTTCAACTGCTGGCTACAGTGAATAATGCTGCTATGAACAGGGGTTTACAAATCTCTCTTTGAGACCCTGCTTTCAACTCTTTTGGGTATATATCCAAAAGTGGAATTGCTGGATCATAGGGGAAAACATTATATTCCTGAGTACAATACTTCAACATGTGTGACTTACCAATGAGGGCTATAAGCTGCATAAGCCTTTCCTTTTAGTGGTTAAAGGTTCATACTACAGCAGCCATTAGGTGTTACTCTGGGTTTGCATTCTAGCCCTTCCATTCACTGGTTGTATGACTTTAACCAAGCTACTTAGCTTTGCTAAGTCTTTGTTTCCTCATCTATAAAATAGGGTAATAAGAACGCCTACCTCAGGGAGATGTTGGGAACACTAAGAAAATAATACAGCAAAAGCATTCAGCACAGTGCCTAACAGAGGTTGTATGTTCTCAGAACACTTCAGCTGCTGGGATGAAATATTTCTGCCATGGGGCAAGTTCATGTTGTTTTATCATGAATAGTACTGAGTAGCCATTTGCTATGTTCTTCCCTTGTCATTTTGAGATGTTCTCAAAATGGAAAGCTAGCCTCTTCGTTATTATGCTTTCTTTTTCAGTGTAATTTGTTTTGCTTAAATCCTCCAGCAAGGTTAGCATTCTTTTTTTTCCCCCTTACACCTATACAGAACCTGAAATCCAGTTAAACTGGAAAGGGTATGATTTTATAGCATTTTAGAAAGAACTGTAGAAGTGATCTAATCAAACTTCCTCATCCGCTCATTCAAGCCTTTGCTTGAATAATCACATCACAGCTCAGTCCCTTCCAGTTCTGAGGTCTTGGTGTGACTGCTCTTCCTCAGACTGAGTCAATACCTCCCCTTCTGGCTCACTCCTGGGGGTACTGAAGAGGGGATTCCTGTTTTAGGTTAGAGAGGAAGCAGCTGACCTCTAATATCCCTTCCAGCTCTAAGAGTACATGACATGCTTTCTTTATCCTAAAGCATGCACAAGAGAACCTGCAACATTTTTCTAGTGATAGTTCAAGATCAGATGTGTCTCTCCTCATGACATTCAACAACTCAGATGAGAAGCAATGCAACAAGAGCTTGTATGATGTGAAATGGATTGAATTTATTTTATAAATCAACACTGTGACTAATATAGTCATGCAAATTAGCATAGATTCCCACATTCAGAGCCAAAGGGAAATTATTTGGGGCTTAAAAGTAATATCTCAAGAGATATCATCCGAGTTCATGATTCTGCAGGGCAAGAGCCTCTTTGAGTCTTCAAGATGCCATATTACCACCCTGGACCTCACGTGATCCACTTTGCACAGCCAAACCCACGTAACGCTATCAAAAAAAAATCCATCAATTGTTGATCAATACATTTTCCACTTGCAGGGTGATATATATTTCAGGAAAGAACTCAATATGTAAGCCACGTATGAGAAAAATCTATTGACTTCATTCATATCACACCTGTTGTGCAAACTTTAAATTGCTGACCTAAAATCTGAAGCACAATTTTGCAATTAAGGTAACTGATACATATTCAATGCTCAGTGAGCTCTTTCTTTTAGATGATTCTGGGAATCACTAATTCTACTTAAAAGACAGAATAGAGGAAAAAAGTAAGCCTTAATGTATAAAAGATTATTTCTCACATGAATGTACCCTGTAAAACTGCAAAAGGAAGTTGCAATTTTAACTTTTCTGAGATACTTGTTCCACAATGAGGTTATAAATGAATAAACCAGGCACTGTCACCAACTGGGACCTTTAGCCAGTACTGGTACCAAAACAGCTCTGTTACAGTTGGGAAACTTGAAGCTAATAAATCTCATGCACATCTTTCACTTCTGGGATTCTCAACAAAATTCAGAATCCAAGTCGCTCTGACCAACGCTTACTCTCATTTGTTTATGGATCTCTTCTCCTCACCCCAAGTCACCTTACCACCATGGCTATTCCCACTGGTGAATCTTCCTGTAATATCCATTCTACTGTACATGAAATCCTTCATCCTCAATTTCCTCAAAGAACATACATTTTATCTCTTACTCTGACTGAAGTTTGCCTCTCCCCACACCTCCCTGCAGGACTCTGCTCCTCTTCTTCTAAATGGAGGCTATATATCTCTCTACAACCCTCCCAACCAAACACACCACACACACACACACACACACACACACACACACACACACACACACACACACTTGCATATTAACTGCCTAGGAATAAGGGTAGCTTAGCTCCCCACTACTGCCAAACCATACCTCCTCTTTTCTCATGCAAAATCTCCTCGCTTGAAGCACACATGCTTAGTTTTCTTCCTCTCTCATCTGTTTACCTTCTAACATTGCCACCACTTCTTAATGACTCCATCCTCATCTTTGATACACAGATAAGGCAATAAAGAATCTATTCAGTGCTGAAAAGCCTAAAACTAGTACCTATCATCTACTGAATAAAATTGAAACTGGTAAAGATCTTTTGCCCGTATTTTCATAATTTTTCTTAAATTGACAACATTGTCCATCAATTTCAGATAGGCGTTTGTTTGCTGGCTCCCTGAGACAACCCACCAACATGCCTTTTCATAGCTTTCCTTTTCCTTTCCTATCGGCTAATAATTCCAGTCATTTCCTCCAAGAGGCATTTTAACACTAAACTACTGCCCATTCCCCATATCCCTTTAGTATTTACATATATAGTTTTTCATCTTGCCACTTGGTGCTATGAACTTGTTATTTAGATCTTTAACAAATACTGTTCTCTACAAGCAGATTATAAACTTCATTAAGATATGGATGGGGTTTCTATTTTTTATTAGTCTTTAATAAATATGGCTTCTAATGGCCGGCAAAGATGATTAAAATTAATGCATAGAAATATGACTTTTATTGTTTCATTTTTTAAGGAAAGCTTTCTTTTGCCACAAATTAGGCTTGACTTTGTGAGCAAACCAGGTCAAATTTTGCTAAAGGTTAAATAGTAAAGTTAGAAAGTTTCCTTGTCATTCAAATTGTGTAAGCACTGGAGTTCCATATTCCATTCAATACGTTTTTAATATCCTGCTGCAGACATACCATTCATTACATGTATAGATAATATTCTATATGTAGATGATATTCTATCATCCAATTAGAGTATGTTTTTACTAATACATGTATTCAGAGGCCAATGGGAAGGGGTAATTTTAAATAATAATAATAACCACCACCATGTATTGATCCTCAGTATGAGTCAGGTACTTTTAATATGTTATTTCTAATTCTTATCCCAACCTTATATATAGACACCACTGTCATCATTTCACAGAGAAGACACTGAAGGTCAAAGAATCTTGATCTCACACCCAGTAAAGAAAGGATCTAATATTTTAAATCTGTTCTGTGTGATTTAAAAGCCTTGTTATTTACACTACATCCAAATAACTTAATTAATAATTAACAAGTTTTGGAAATCTGTTATTTAAAACAAGTATTTATACCAAAATGGATATACTTTGTATCTGACTGTCACTAAGTTTATGTTCCATGTTTGGACATGCTATTTGAATTTGCCTAAGATTTTATCTCTTATCACCTAAGAATCTATAGTCAGACACTTATTTATAAAGTGGTCTACTTGGTTCAGTCAAATAATGCCATATATAATATTTTGAGACCCAAGGGGAATAAAAAAGTCAGGAAATAGTCAAATAACATAAATCAACAACAAGAAAAATGCAGTACTTCAGGCTATATATATTGGAAACACTGCCTCTGCAGACTCTGAATAGAGTTCAACAAATTACGGGTAACGTTTGAAAGGTAAAAGAGAAACAACGCTTTAAATATAGCAAATATGACCCACAGGATCACTTAAATAAAAATATCATATCACAATTATAGAGATTCCTATTTTCCAAAACAAAAGTGGGCATGAGTCCTTGGTATAATGCATCCAGTCATCATTCATCACTTAAGAAGTAATCCCAAAATTTGACATGGTGGAGCAATTCAAGCTTAAAGTTCTGATGACTTAAAGTAAGTAATGACAGGGATCATATCAAGTAATTACAATTGGCTTCTTAGCTGTAAATACTTATCGATGTCACAGCTACTGATGGCATGCATATACACTCAATTTTTTATAATGCTGACATCATTTTATAGTCACAGGACCCTAAAGATAAAGGGTGCCCTATAGCAAGGCCTTTTGTACTTCAGGAATTAACACTGCCTGGATGAGGAGTGGGCCAGACACTTCGTTTATAAATTCTACCATCAGGAATTGTGCTACAGAGAGATGCCCTGGTAGTTGGTATCTAAATACTTATTCTGACTTGTTTTCCTCTTAGAGGATCACTTTAGATGGCACTGTGATTCAATAAACCACTGGGATACAGCATTAACTCTCAGTGTGTTAGAACTTGAATATCCATTCATATTACAATCAGGGGATTCAAATGATAGATTGTTTCTGGATCAGAGTTTCTCCAGTCAAGAATATTTTTATCTGATGAGAATGACTATTTTGACTTTGAGATATAAAACCCATAGAGATACTAATTCAAATACATTTAATCTGATCTCCATGCATTCCGACACTCCACTGCTACATCCTAGCTATTCTTTATTGGGAAAAACTTATTGTACTGCCAAAAACACCCCCTGCCACCTCAAATGACAAGAGCATTCATGCATTTTCATGAGCTCATTTCAGGACAGGAAAAGCAAGACCCACAATTCCCAATAAACACATTAAGACACTAGAATATTCTAAATGGATGCTGTAATTAAAGGACCAACTACCATAATCCTATATATAATGACTAATAATAGGAAATCATAAACTCAAATGTCTATGAGTTAATAAAATCATGAATAGCTTCTCCTATCCCCCAAAGTTGTGTATATATGTATCTAAGGCTTTTGTGTTTCATTTGATTTTGTTTCAATCGTCCTCACAACATCTGAGAAACGTACTAATTATCCCACATGCATTCAAGTACAGAGTTTCACTTCAAAGCCTGGAAGAATCAATAACCACAGCATAAGGAAAATATACTTGTCAACCTACTTCATAATGTGTAATACATATCAAAAATAATACTGAAGACATGATCAGGTAATTTAAAACTACAAATGATATTTCTATGGTCAAAATCTTTAAGCAGTAAAAATGCCAACTCAGTGTTGCAATTTTTTAATCCAAGTAGTAATTGGAATACAGCAATTTAGGAAAAAACCTACATTACTCCTGTTGTTACAAGAGCCCACAGGTGTGATTATCTAGCTGAATATTTCACACACATACACACAACAAATTGTGATTTTTATCAACCAAGCTGTAAGGAAGTGTGAAGAAAACTGCAAGTCTCATTATAAATGCAACCTGGAGAAGAACATCTAGAAATCTATCTATGGAAGTCTAGACATATCTAAGAAAAAAGACCAATGCTAAATACACAGAACATAAATGGGAAATTACATAATAGTAGTAGCAATATTAACAATAAATAATAATTATAGAAATGTTTTTTAAAGCTTTTCTTATCTGAAAAGACCTTTGGTTGATTTGTTAATAGCTCAATATTCTCCCATAACGATACCCATGTTGAAATGCGACCGCAGTTCTAGCCACTATATTTCAACACACCAAATGTGTTAATGTTGCTCTAAGGCAGCCCCTCTCTCTCTAGAAACCACTCAAAAATGAAGATTTTGGAACATAATCTTCCTTGTGTTATAGCCCAACCAAATTATTCAGCCTTCCCCCAAACATCATGCCCTTTACCCCTCCATGCTTTGGCATGCATACCCTCCCTCTGCTGTCTCCCTGATGAACTCCTACTCACCCTTCAAGATCCCTCCCAAATACCATCTTCCCTTCTCTCTTAGGCCAGCTTACACCTTTAGCAATTACTCATGCGTATTAACAATTATTTGTGTGTCTCTACCACCAGACTGAATTCCTAGGAGGCAGATATTGATTTTCATTCTTTTTTTTTTTTTTAATGTCCAAATCTAGTATGGCTCCCTAATAATTACTCAGTAAGGACTGGATGGGTGGATGGATGTGTGCATGAATAACAAGGCCCCTACACTTTAATCCACATTCTGGTATTTTGACTTTGATGCTACAACAAGATTTGGTGCTGAATTACTGAATCCAGATGATATAAATTCGGTAGTATTCAAAGAACCTACTGCTTCATGGCATCAGTAATTCCAATTAGAAGCTGTAGGTTATGTAGGTTCAGTATTGTACCTAATGTGCACCTAGTACTAGTGCTTTCCTCTTTACTAAAGAGAAAATCATAGTTATGACCAATAATAAACCAAATCAAACTCACACATACAATATATTCTTGTATAAACAAGGCTTCTGATTAAACAAAAACCATAATCAATCAGTAGGCAAACTGAGAAATGAGTGCTTACTGCACTAGTCATATGCTTTTCAATATGTACATGGTTTACATTTGGACTTTTGATTTTTCTCTTTACGTCCATTATCATTTCAAAATACTGAGAGCATCTTGCCAAAGGATAGCTGAAACAGGACAATGATGAAATTCCAAAGAATATCCGCAAATGCAGTAAGAGACCTCAACATAAATACTCTGAGACACCCCTTAAAACTCAATAAATTAATCTCTCTCTTCTAAAAAGGAAAGCAAGCACAGCCCAAAGATGCTAAGTCAGTTTTGTTGTAGCATTCTGCAGAATCACATGCTAGAATGGTGCAAACCCAAGTCCACCTAGCCCTCATCACTGAATTCAAAATCTAACATAATTCATTTGAAGTCTAGAATTTAATGAAGAAGACAGAGTGCAGAGTGATCCTAAGAACACAAGCAAAGGTCTATAAGAGGGTAGGAAGAGTTAGCAATTCTTCCTCAGGATCCACATTGCTCTCTTTGAAGCATTTCTTTGTGGACTGTACATTTCATTCTACTGAATTTCAGTCAACTCCATGGTAGACAACACCATCCGTCTTATTTCATCTTTTTAACAAGGACTTGATGAGGTGACACAGGACTGATTCTTAAAAACACATTACCTGCTATGTGAGGCATTGTGTGACAGGAAGAACTATCTTAGTGACAGGCACCTGACAGCAGATTTGTTGATTTCATGGTCACTTCATTTAAAGTAACAACAGGGTGAAATATGCCATCTGATAATCTGTTTGAATGTTGACTGTGAAAAGCACTTAACATTTCTGCCAGCTATCAGGACTACAGAATCTGTTCTTCAATATGTGAGGTTCTGTCTTCCTCTCTACTCACTTTTGTCAATTCTCTGCCCCCATCTCCTCTTTCCTCAGAGGAAATCCCCCAGTAATTTTTTGGAAATACATTATGCAGAGAAATTTGGCACCAGGGATAAACAACTCTCCTTAAAGCCCCACTTTTCAAAGATGTTATGCATTATACAGTTTGAGACTACTAGCTGAGAAAGAGATGTGGGCCACTTTTTCAGACATCCACAGGCTACCCTTCTAAAAACGTCATTTAACATCTCAAAACTCCAATCAGGGGTGAGATATGTATGCATGGATAGTGTACCCTTCATTCTCTACATGTGAGCCTGAGAAAATAGTAAGTTCAAGCACCCGAAGGTCATGTTTTCATACATTTTATGGCTACATTTCTTTCTTTATTCTTTTTTTATATTGAAGTATAGTTGACTTGCAATGTTGTTTTAATTTCTGCTATACAGCAAAGTAATTCAGATACACATACATATACATATTCTTTTTCATATTCTTTTCCATTTTGGTTTATCACAGGATATTGAATATAGTTCCCTGTGCCATACAGTAGGACCTCGTTGTTTCTCTCTTTCTTTATTCTTATACTAGTAAAAGCGAAACCAAACTGGATCATACCAAGGACCTGAAGGCCATGACTGTCAATGCATCACCCTTCCTACATTCCAACTGGCGCTGGAGCGACTCTCCTCCCTCTGCGGGGCAAGGACTTCTCACAAGGTCTATACGGACAACAACTTCCCCCAACCCCATAGCAAGCTGAGCATTAGCTTTTAACATGTCAGGGGAAGGCAGACTCAGAAAATAATTATCACCATGTTAATCCCAGTAACAACTTGTTCTTATAAAGCATTCTGCAGTCCATTTTAAAAAGTAAGCAATAAATATAAAATCTTCTAAAAGAAGGCAATCGTTACACTTGCCAGAAGAGAAGCTCCTTTCAAGAGGAAGACCCTGTAGAAAAATCATGATCTAGGCACATCCAACCCTCTTTGAAAAAAGGGGTTAACTTCACACTGCCTGACAAAATACTCAAGGCTTCTTAGATATCTAAAAATTATCTGTACCAACTGCCTCTTATCCTAATTGCTTGGAATCACACACCCACCAACACCTCAGCTGAGCGGCACAGCCTACACATCCGAGAGCCGCTTGGACATCAACATGCTGGAAGCTTTTTAAACAGCATTAAATATGAACCAGAAGCAGCCCAGTTAAAATTTATACTTTCTTTGAAAGATTTTTTGACATATTCAATGCTTGTGAAAGCTGAGGGGCTGACGGCCCTAGTCAAATACAGTTGAGTGAGCAGCTTTCAAGCCTCCCTACCCTCCACCTCCAGGGCAGGTGATCCGTGACATGGAGGGACAAGCCTCTCCTGCCTTCTCTATTCCTTTTTCAGAAAATATTTAAAAAAAGAGAAAAAACAAACAAACAAACTTCCTTCAAACTATTGTTTGATGATTTCTTTGTTTAAATAAACATCTCAATAGAAGTAGACTGTCGTAGCAATTGGCTCCTCCATGGCTTAATCTAAATCTCTTGGAGTCAGTTAATTTCTCACGAAATTTTTCCCTAGTGTGACGCCTGGCTCATCTAAGTTGTTTTTTTTTTTTCCTTACCGTATGTTTTCTTTTATAATTTTCAATGATCCTTCTCCATCTATAAAAACCACTTCACAGCTCTTAGCACTGTTTACCAAAGATATGAAGAAAAAGGCCAGATATACATAAAGACTTTTTGTTAAAATGCTATCCTTAGCATCGTAACTCAAGTCCTTTTAATACAATTTCATGCCGTTGCATTCATTTCTTTACTTAAGAAATTTTTTAAAAAGCTTTTATTCAAAACTTCCCAGTATGTTGTGGTAAAATAATTATTTGTGGTTATTTTGATGAAGTGCTTAACAGATGAAAAGATCAGCCGGGAAAACTATTTGAGAAGCATCCATCTAAACCAAAAAGAGCACATTTTCAAGTTCCACTAAATAAGATGTTGTGTATCCCTGTGGTTTTTTTTATATATGTAATTTTAAATAATCACATAAGAGTCCCTATAGGAAAGGCTGACTATCTTTAGCAGATTTCCAAACTTCATCACGCCCCTCAGAACTGAATACCTCTGAAGCTTCCTGATATTTGGCATTTGGTGTAAACTACTGTGTGAACCCAAGCTTCAACACTTCCATTTTCTGCCATCTGGAGGATATTGAAAATAAAATAAAGACCCAAAAGTGTCTGGTTTTGTTGTTGGCGGGGTGGGACACACCCAAGGTATTAAGTTATTCAAACACCAGTAACGTATGATATTGCACATTCCCACTGTCACAGCCTTTGTTGAAAAGGATTTCCCCGACCTTTCCTGTAACCGGCAAACAAATAAGCCCTCTCTCTCAGCGGGAGAGAGGCACTGGTCCATTAGATCATTAAGCAGTTCTATTCAGATACCCCCCATTCTCCCGTCCTTGGCCCTGAAGAGGGAAATGGCAGCGGTCCAATCAGTCAGAGAGAACGCCGGCAAATGTGACTGCGTACAGGGTAGCTTGAAACGTCTCAGCAGGACCCGAGTCACAGAGCAGACATCACTGAGGGGAGGAAGTGGTGCTACATGAGGGGTAGTGTTCCAACAACGGAAGGCTGGTGTTTCAGCCTGCCAAACAACGTAATGACTCACCCAGGCAGGAAAATATTACCACCATGGGGATATTTGGATCATCTCAGTCTGAGAGTAATTAGGGACTAAACTACAACAGCATGCTTCAGTGATGAAATGAGAAAATAAGCAATACCTCTGTCAAGTTCTGATTGGTGAGTATTAAATGAATATGGGCTTCTATCATCTTCGACCACAAACTAGGAACTTGCAGCAGATTGTCAGAATGGAGAACTATTTCCACATTTTCACAAAATAAGACAGCACACAAATGCGTGCATGCACACACACACACACACACACACAAACACGCACACAAACGTGGTGAGGTAAAAAATGTTACAGTTGGCAGAACGACTTTTAGGGAAAATCATTACCACAATTATATAATTCATTTCTATAGCAGGCATTTGCTCATCCCGAAGCTTTTTCCATCCCTTATCACACTGTCTGCAAAGGGGGAAAAATGAGTCCAGAATGGCAAATGCCAACAATGTCATTTTATTAATAAGAATGATATACAACCTCCAAAATAAAAAGCTCATGTGTTTAATGAATTTAGGTAATGGAATTATTTTACTTACTAGTACCAGTTGCACAAATGTAAATTCTCTGGCAAAGAGGACAAATGTTAATTTTTATTTCTTTGTATTTTCAAATTGCGGACAATTTGTATTCATTAGACCACGTAAAAACCTCTTTTCCCTTATAATTGTAAAGTGACATTATAATTAAATTGGATAACCTCAGCAGCATCTGCAAGTTAGGAATCACTTACAAGCTGGCTGGCCAAAGCCCTGGCACATTAAGCCACCAAACAGAGTCGCACATCAATAACCCTTCGCTGCCATGGCCAGGTCAGAACCTCAGTCGCGCAGAGAGAAAAAGATTATTCAGCCTAAAAGGCCTTAGAAGGTCGGGAATAAAAATGTCTTCTCAGAGCCATTACCAGATTCTTCCAGAGTGCTTACTCTGAATCCTGAACACACACTTGTTTGACTTCCTTCACTGAGACCCCCTTGCCAACCCCCAGCTCCAAAAAAATGCCTTCCTACCAGCCCAGTCTCACCAGATCAGAATGAGAGGCAAACACAAATTATCTCTCTTCTCAATATGAACAACCTCTATTAGGCCTGGTTAATAAACTCTAATAGATGTAAGGGTTAATACAATATTCAGCTATTGACATAAACATAAATATAAATATAAATTTCAAAGAAAATAACCTACTTTAGGAAAACTACCTGTACAATAAAAATTAATGAACTCCAAATGATTCTGCACATCTCCACCAAATTGCATTTTCAGGCTCACATCTTCAGGACATGCTGGGTGGTTTGACGCATTCCCACAATTCATCTTCCTGCTAAGCCAATTTTAATTTAAATGCAATTAAAGGCTCAAAATGAACATTATGTATTAGATAAAGCCCCAAATCTGCAGACTATCATAAATATGATTTTCAGAAAAATTAATTACAAGCCATTAGGGCACAAGTCATCTTACTGCAAATGTTGAGTTAAATTGCAGAATTAGTTTGTTCGTTCCATTAAATGTTAAATACTGATTTTGAGCTTTGTACCAATTTAATATCACTAGGTCAGTGTATGAGAAAAATGTTATTTATAGCTAGAACTTCTAAAGTGTCTTAGCATTTCTTACTAGTTAAATCATAGGCATTCTTGGAAAGAAATAAAAATAACCTGAAGTGAGTTTTAGTCAAATATTAAGAATATTAATTTTCATGTGCTGCTAATTTATATCATTATATACCATAAATCAAGCATTCTTCTTATACACTAGATGTTTTTCCCAAATAAATATTTCACCTTCATTTTTGCTGCACTTTAAGAATATGGGGAAAATACTACAATTGTGTTTAAATGAAACATATAATGCTGGTCTAATAAACCAAAAGTCCAACATCACCACCCCTACCCTACTCCTAGGCTAGCGTACCATAAGTAAGCCAAGAAATCAAACATCCTCATGCTTGCCTTGAACTTACAAACTCAGAGAATACCACGTATACAAGAAGCAGAACTTTTTTTTGAAATTATTGCATCAACTTGAACTTTTGGTGAGCATGTTTCCTAAACAGGCAATATGGTAATTCAAGGATGACATAATAATATAACTCACTGATGGAAAGAGTTTGGAGAATCCAGTGAAACTCAGCAGCATTTGTACTATTGATTAATTCAGTCATTCCATTAAAAATAAGATGGTGGTAATTTTAAAGGTTATAAAACCTGGGTACAGTTGTAATCAATCTCTTCATTTCTAATTACTTATCTTAAAAAAATCTCCCTCATACTCTTCAGTTGTTTTAAATATACATATATATATATATATATATATATATATATAATCATAAAATACCCATATAATTTTTTTTAAAAATCAAGCATAACTCCTGACTTCCAAAAAAGTCATCAAGTTGTTAGCAAAAGCTCCATTCCCAGTGAAAACAAACAGACTTTAGGAGGAACATGACAGTCCCCTTTTTCAGTCATTGCAAGATGAGATCCTCCTGTCTAGATTAAAGTCAGTTGCTTCTACATTGACTTCCACAGTGGTATTTCATTAAAAACAGAATTGTCTTAAAGGATTTAGACAAATTTGGCAAGTGAGTTATTCTAATTACTTTCCTTTCTGATTAAGTAAATACAGCTAATGTCGGAGGCAAAGTGGTCTGTTTAAACACCATTTATGAAAAAATTATAATATTATTTATTTGGAACACAATAACGATTCAAGAAAAATGGCAATTCCTCCCCTCCAGTTCATCCATTGGATTAGCCCTAATCCCACCCTTTAAAAAATTTACCACAGCTTTCCTCTAGCTCTCACATCCTTCCCTTTCTCCAGGGCAATGTGATTATTTGCCTAGTTACTTATTACCTCTTGTCTACTTCTGCTTCAAGACAGATCCACACCAATTTCTGGACATTAACAGATAACAATAAAAGAAATGGTAAGTACATGATATTATGAAGGCATTAGTTAATGCTATGGTGATAATCATTTTGCATATATATCGATATAAGTGTATCAAATCAACACACTGTATACCCTAAACTTACACAATATTATGTCAATTATATCTTTAAAAATCTGGAAAAAAAATGGATAACTGTATATAATTAGCATTAAGTATACTGTAGCTGCCTAAGATGTCTGAAATTCTGATTGTTTCCAAAAGAGACAGTAGGATTCCTTATTACTTAGTATCTGCATGTATGTGAAATTTACATAATAGTTTTACCAAGTCTGGGGCCATTTGTTACACCAGATATTTCTAAATATGGGGAGGCACTGTTACACAAAATGAAATAAACACACACAGAGTCTCTTACATTAAAGAATTTCCTCATTGCTCGATTACATATGCCAAATAAGCCTAGTTAATACCATTTTGCTACTTAAAAATGAGTGGTTTAAGTTAAAATACTAGTAGTACTAATAATTTCTCTGTGAGCAAATGTTCAAAAAATAACAATAGGGTCAATGTCACATATGTAGCCCTGAGAAAACATATCGTGTTTTATTTTTCATCCAAATTCCTTAAGGCTAAAAGGTGATACGAAAAAAAGTATGGAGAGATAAAATCCAGGCCACTAGGTATTATTCAATCACCCACCCACACCCTATTTTGGCACGCTTACCATGTTCCATAGATACTAATACAGGGAAACAAGGGTTGTGTTTGAGGACTAACTTTCTATGAGTAAGATTAAGATGACTTTGTAAAACAGGATTTAAACTGGATAATTTAACTTCTACATTTGAAATAGCTTAAAAAGAATTTAAAAGAATAACTGAATTAATTCAACTGCCATAGAGGATTTCAATCATCTCATCAAGTGTGGACTATTATAATTAGTTGAACTTCAAGTTCTACATGAAATCTTATGAATGACTTCCAAGAGTGAACTCTGAAGCAGAGCAGCAGAGGGGTTTTCTCAAGACCTTAAAATGAGTCATTAATAAAAATGAAAATCAAAGCTTCGTAGTGAATTCCTATCTTTCTGTCCTATAAATTACCACCCCTCAACAACAACAAGAGCACAAGACCAGTTATTGGAATTCAAGACATCTTATTTTCTTCACTTATTCAGCATGCTGCTGTTCTAAAAAACATTATTGGGATACACAATAGGATGTATCACATCCTTTCCTGAAAGTATCTGACTCCTAATTCTATGAATAGCTATTTTAAGGCAGCAGCTTTTACTTGATTTTCTGTTATTCATTATTTTAGAACACCCAATTACTTGTGCTGTGTTCAGAAATTGCCATCTTTCATTATTCCTAATAAGTCTTGGAAAATCGAGAACCTGGAAATGAAAGAACATCTTCAATAGATCAATTCTGATTATTTAAACCTGTGTAGAAATGTTTCTTTACACATGTAATAGACACACTCTGAACTCTGATCTTTTATAGTATGAATAAGAGTTAGAAATTTACACAGTAAATATTTTATAACAATTGATATTAGTGTTTCAAATGCTACAGGATTCATAATAGATTTCTTAAAGTAGGTGAACTTTCAGGAGAGTTCTAATTTTCCCCTGTAAATTATAAATCTATAATTGGCTGTCCTTTTATGTAATTATCCTTGGTACCCTCTCTGTTGGAGTACAACAATCCCATTCACCATTAAAAAGTCACAAGTATCCCTAGAATGAAGGTTCTAAATTTCACTTTGAGGATTAAAAAGAGGAAAAGTATCTGGGGATAAAGTTCCAAATTATATCTTGCAGAGTTAAGTACAAGTCCTAGCGACCAAGAGTCATCAAATATGAACAGCTTGCCAAATACAATAGTCACGAGAAGCCATTTTTAAAGATGAGAAAGCTGTGACTCAGCTTGATCAAGGCCTTAGCTGTTGACAGCCTTTCTGATCCTCATAGGAAAAAAAAAATAGATAAAAGCAGTAATAAAGCTGCAGAAGCTTACAAGCACTTCCACATCATTACAGGACTCTAAAATACAGAGTGTGACTGCCCTGTGTGGAAATATGAAATGGGAAAGAAACTCGTGAAAGCTCAGGTACCTCTGTCTACCTTGGAAAATTCTGAACTAGCCAGATCATCAGTGTGTAGGAGTTCATATCTGTTAGTACTATCACTAAGAGCCTTATGTATTGATAGTAATGCAGATTGTTAGTGGTAATAAAGGTATTCCTCTGAAACCAGCTTAATTTTTAGTCTCATATAAGGCTACATCTATTTTATGTCTTTCTAATATATTTGCAACTACTAGTCTCTTCCAAAACCTAAAAATAATTCTTCATTTCAGTTTCTTTCATCAACTACTTTTCACACTTTGATGCATAGACTCAAAATGATCATCGGATTTCACCATTTTCCTCCATGTTACAATTCATTTCCATTTTCTTCTGGCTACCACTGACCCTATTAATTTCTGAATACTCCTCCATCATTTTTTGAATTTCAGTTAGTTCCCAGCTGTAGGACGATGTGTCATCACTCTTTGAGACCTTAACCTAATCCGTTCACCACAGTGCTCTGAGATTTCTACTTGCTTCAGTGTGCTTCCCTAAATAGTCTTCAAAATTACTTAATAATTCCACTCTTACTTGTAGAAAAAAAATTTTGTTTTTGTGTCCACCTACATACAAGTTGTTCTATCCAAATCCTCCCCTCCTAAGTTCTCTTCAAGAATCTATTTCTGTTGATTAATTTGTTCATTATTTTAACCATTATTCATTAATTCATTTATTTACTAAAAAGCATTTATTGAGAATCCAGTTAGATTCTGAGAATATGCTGGTAAATAAAACAGATATGATGCCTGCTTTCATAAAGCCAACACTCTAAAAGGAAAGGCAGGCCACAAACAGTGCACACCAACTTTTAGTTACAAATTATGGCAGAAATAGGTCAGTGTTCCTTGGAACAGCTATTGGTCCATCTGTTTTATATGATATGAAAATATATATTTATGTAGTTATAATAAAGTTGGTACCTATCAACATGCCATGGGAAAAAGCATAAAACTACTAAAAATAAATATGCTTATTGATATATGACATAAGAAAACAAATTGCCTCATGCGTTACCACTACTATTGTACTTAGAGAATAAACAGTTTAGAGTACAGCTAATTTGTTTCATCCTGGTATTGTTCCTGAACTTTAAAACATCTGAATTTCCTCGCCTATGTGAGTATTTTAATAATGCTACAAAAGCATGCACACTTTTCCACAAACATTCAGGTAGTTAAATTCAAACCCAAATAACATTTTAACATTCAAGTTCTCCAAGAGCACCTACCATGCTTAGCTTTGGGAGACCTGGGAGAGTACGCCACTGACCAGAAATCTTAAGAGACTTCCCACTATATCCCACAAGTTTGTTAAAATGATGGTAGAATTTTAAAGTTTTTCAAACTTGAAGTGAAATGTACTATTTATGCTTCAAGTAGCATGCTGAAGAGGTCAAGCTGTAGTAATTTAAGGAATAAGTTTTAAGTAGAAAAATCTTTATTAAATCCCTAGAATCAATATTCATCACAATAGCTAGGCCAATATTACACAGTAGTTGTTAAAGCAAGCTTTGTTTTACTAGCCCAACTTCAAAGCAATCGATAAGTCAATAAAATAAATAAAAATCAATAAGAAGCACAGCTCGCAGACTTCAGACTGTTAAACACACTTGAAAACAAGACCTTTATAGCTATCCAAGCCATCAAGAAATATTTTTCACTTACAGAATGCTAAGAATATTCTAAACACTCTTCAAGATGCGCAAGCTTCTAAACAGATTTAAACTCAAATCTTTGAATACTTTTTAATCACAAAGAAGATTTCCTAAGTCCATCTGAATTAAGATACTGAGTGGTTTTGCAGGGTCATTGGAAATACTGGTGAATCTTGTCATTCTCCAGTTTTAAAAGTTAATTCAAAACCACTGCACAGAAGTTATCATAAGGATGACCCACATCTATACTACAACTGTATCTTTTGCATGACTTATAACACATGTGCCTGGTATTTACAGCAATCACTTCCTACTCAGAAACCACCATATTGAACTTAACTGTTTCAACAATTCATTGAGTGACACTGAATAATGTTCCAAATATTTTCCTAGATCTTAATTTTATTCTACTCTAAAGGAAAAAAGCTCTGGAATCCCTTATAGTTTATCTTTGCTTTTCACCCCACTACTCTCTCTTTGTAGCATTAAAACTCTTCTAAGTGAGAAAGAGAAGATTCAACTCAGCACAAACTTAAGCATAGACACAAAATAACCAACTCAACTCAGACTTAAGTATAAAAAAAAAGGGAGGAAGGAAGGAAGGAAGGAAGGGGGGAGTGAGTGAGGGAGGGAGGGAGGGAGGGAGGCAGGCCTTAGCACCTAGGATTTCAGATAACACTTTAATCAGGGGTTCAGATTACATCAGCAAGATAGGGTTTCTCTCCATCTCCGAGTTTTGCCTTCCATCTGATGGTCTTCAAGCTCAGGCTCCATGAAGTGGTAGGATGGCCGACAACACTGCCAAAGCCCTATCTTCTTAGGTTCAAATCCAGAGAAAAGAATGTGCTTTTCTTCTAAAAGTCCCAGCAAAGGGCTCACATGTCCATTGTTAAACCCTTCACCATGGCATAACCAGAAGCAGCCAGAGCTCTACCTGAAAAAACTAAATCTCAAACCCATTCCCAAGATCACAAGTAGAAACAACTCAATTCAAACTCAGGGCCTGAGAAGTGGGATAAGAACGGTACCCCAGAGGAAAAGTGTAGTACTGATACCAGGAGGAGAGTGAATGAACACCAGATAGCCAAAGTAGCACATTCACTCTGACACCCCAGCTTAGCACTGGTACGTGGACATAGAACTATGACAGCTCCACCGATTCTGTATTAGGGACCTTAAAGGTAAGAATCCACTGGAAGGGGTGCAAGTAGACCAGTCATGAAGCTTCATTTGCATAGAGAACCCACTCTTTGTGTTTAAATTGCATATCATTAGGGGTGACTTGAGTGAAGCAGATGACAAAATTAATACAGGCTCCCCCAGGCCATCCCTTGAAGCAGTCACCATTACAGGACAGGGTTAGGGTTGGCAATTAGGAGAAGGAAGGAAGGATCATTTCTGTTCATGTTTTTCTAATTATTCAAATTCCAGGTATTATGTTTAGTTAAATAAATATGGTTGGATTAAAAATAATATTTATTAATATTGTTCATTTATATGGAAAAGGACTTAACAGGTTAGACAACTAACTATTAAACTACATTCCTACCTACACATTATCTCCCCAGAATCCTTTAAAATAAAGATTGTACTACACCTCTGTGCACATGGTATATACTCAGAGACCAGATGGAAAGGGAAAACAAAGGCAGGAAAGACCTTGATAAGAGGAAAAGGGTTAGAAAGGTAGAAGTAAACACATTCTTTGATCTCAATATATTGACTTATCAAGTAGACTGGTCAGCAAAGTTCTAGTAATTTCTAAAAATGGTAGAAGTTGATCCATCTTAGGCAGGCAAAAATGTCGCTGAAGAGCAGTCTGTGAAGCTTTCCCTGAAACTTAATCTTTATCCTGGTACAATGTGAAAGACCTAATTGAGAAAAAAAACTGAACATCTGGGTGATTCAGTGGAAACCAAAACAGACCTTTCACTGCAGAAAGTGTCTCCAAGATATGAATAACCAATTGCTCCATCCACTGCACAGTGTGTGATTAAACCTCCAGTACATCCAGCTCTATAAAGCCAATCTGAAAGGAGAGCAGGAAGGGATGCATCTTCAGCAGCCTGAAAACTTGGAACAGGTGAAGTGACGCTGGCTGTGATGATAAATCATGCAGCGGCAGCATCACAAGACTCCGACGCCAGCCAAGTGGCGAACTCAGACAGGCTCTCCTGAAAGAGTTGGAAATGCCAGTGCACCCACTCCTTCCTAATGGAAAGATCCGAGATTGATTCTTTCTATAGGCAAGCAGCAGGGTTCCTGACAGCAGGACCGAGGAGAACCCAAAATACTTAATTTAGTATGTTTGTTTTGGTGTACATGTTTATTTTTTATTTGCCTCTTAAGTAGCCAGGAGTCAAATTACTGAAGATCATGGGTAGCATTTGGCCACTGGGCAATATTTTTAGTGAAATACATACTCAGTATCTCCAAGTTAAAAATAATGATAAAGGAAAGTAATGGAGAGATACAGGGAGGAGATTAAAATCTTCCTTTACTCATTATGGGAACTAGGCACTTTTATTTCATGATTTTTTTGGTTATATTCTGAATAACAGTATACATAAACATTTCCAGACAATTATAATGAATGACATTTATTGGGAGCGTTTGATATATATGACGTAATCTAAGTGCTTTGTGTGTGTTCATGTGTTTATGCTCACAACAACCCAGAGGTAGAGTTCCTCTTTTACAGGTGAGGAAACTGACACAAAGAGTGTCAAGTCACTTGCTCAGATAACACTCCTAGTAAATGGCAGCATTGGGATTAGATCCAGGCCGACTGCATTTTAAGCCTATGTTCTCATTTACAGGCGGTTTAGCTTCATTTTGGTTTATATATGAACCAAAAAGAATGGAGTTGAGAGAATTTCTACTCAGAATTCTGTAACTATCATAGGATACCAAATTTTTATGCAGACTTTGCAAATCTGGATGCAGATCTCTACGATATAGATAGTTACATCCACATCCAAACATAATTGTGATATAGTGGTGGTGCACAGCTGCACCCCAGGTGCCCTCATCTGTTAGGACTACATTATCTAAGACATACAGAACTCCACTGGGCTTAATAGATTTAAATCAATACCTTGAATTAACACCAGGAAACGAATGTTGCAAAGACACAGACAGGTAGGCGTGGAAGAAACTGTATTTATGAAAGAAAATTACAACCTTTTAGGTGAAGTTTTCATTACCAAGGAAGGCATGTGTGTGTACATGTGTGTGTATTGGGACACGTGTGTACATGTATATACACAGAATAATGTCTACATAAATGTGTACCTATGAAAGGAGACATTGATTAGACAGCAACATCTTCAATGGAGATAAAATACCTCTTATAGGAATTAAATTTAAGTTTTTGTGAATTTTCTCTACATGGGAGAATGAAGGTTCAAACTCACTCTGCCAGTAAAACTGCATTGAAAAATCAAGACTAATTCCTCCGTTTTTAGTCACAGCTTGCACTTTTACTGTTTTTATTTCAGGGAAACATTTGGGGGAAACTTAAGTCTTCATCTTTCGAAGGGTAGAATATGTTATGTCTTGCATTGTTTTAAGATTTTAGCATTTGCAAAGTACTGCAGCATACACTATCAAACGAGTTAATTCTTTCATTTGTATAGGGACATTATATTAACGCCTTAGTTTGAGAAAACAGACAGTATTTCTGATTCCATTCCATTGCATTCTGGTTGACTATTTTTTCTAAGTGAGCAATACAGTCTTTCACCAAAAGGGCATCTTGAACTTTCAGCCAGCAAATAAAGGCTTTACTCTCTACAGGACAAATGTTTGAACCAATATCACTCTTTATGGACTCTATAACTACTCCTGTATTAAAACAAAATATATTTCATATGGACCCTAATTAAAATTTTGGAAAACAATAATTAAGTCTCAATTATTTACAGGTCATGATGCTTACTTAGAACCAATCCATATGCTTTACCTAGGCAACTGAGCCTAAAGTTACTCTGTGGAATTGACATTGATAGCAATAAGCAGCTCTTCTTTGTATTTAAGTTTGCCATTGAGTTCTTTATTTGAAAAGTGGGATGTGCCTTATTTTTGGAATCTTCAGAGTGCTGTCTGCAAGGCCGTGGGAGGCCAGGATGGAGCTGGAGAAGAATGACAGTCAGCCGTGTGCCGCATATGGTGTCAGGCTCTTAGGATCTGCAAAGGGCTTCTAAAAAGAAGTCTTTTGTTAATGTCTCCTCAGAATGGTGGAGACTGAAGATATCAACTTTAGGGTTTACTTTTAAGCCACTACTTTACAGGAGCTAGGAGGTGTTTATCATGTTCTTGGTCATCAGCACATGGCTTCATCGCAGGCTTATTTTGGTAAATTCTGTTGTTTCTTGCTGAACGGTGTTGTTACCCACTTCATCCTCCCTCCCTCCCATCTCTTCATCAGGAAGGAGACAAGGACCACATTCTGTTCACTTCTTCACAGTAGCCAGAATGGTGTTTTACGCATAATAGACACTTGGTGTTTGAAATCTGTTCTCATTTACAAATATTATTTTTGTATAACTACTTTTTTGCGATCCCACAACAAATTTGTTAAAATCCTTTTATAAATTTTAGCTTGTAATAAATAAAACTGGTCTATTTTTCCTGTGAAATTATCTTTCCTTCTTAGAGTCCTAAGAAGTTACTCTCTAACAGTCCAAACTCCACTCCAAGATGCCAAACGCTCCAGCATCGCAATCAAGGGTGAGGTGCTCCGTGAGCCAGCCCTACCTTCCTTCCAGGCGGCTTCAGGAATGGCGGATCTCATCAGTCCCTTGACATTCCAAGGGCATGTTCATCACTGATCCCTGCTGATGCTCTTCCCTCACTTTCCAGTCTTGGAAGGTGCAATTCCTGATCATCTTTCAAGGCCCAGCATTGATACTCCTTTATTCAACAAATACAGATGTCTTTACTGTCAAATATATGTCAATCACAAGAAACTGGGGATAAAAAGTCAGGCAGAAACAGACACTATCCCTTCTTTCATGGAGCTTACAGTCAGTGGAGGAGACAGATATTGAATAATCCATCGTGCCAATGGATGTATAATTGCAAGGACTATGGAAGGGAAAGAATTGAGCCCTTGAGAGTTGATAACAAAGGAACCAGACCTAGTGTGGGGCATCAAAAAAGCTTCCCTGAGGAAGTTACACTTTAGATGAGATGGCAAGTGAAAATCAAAGTAGAACAGACGGAAGAATGGGACACTGGGATACAGCAGGAAATATACTGAATACTGTGGAGGGAAAGAACATGAAGAGTTCAAGACACTGAATGAAGGCCAATGTGCGTGAGGAAAAGAAAGGAAGCTAGAGAAGTAGGCTGGGGTGAGACCATGATTTCATGGGAATGATTTTAGACTCCTACAGCTTAAGTGCAACGAGAAACCACTGAAACTTTCTCCATGGAGCTATGTCCTGCTTTCCGGGAGAGAAGTAAGCTCTCCCTCCCCTGATGTTCAGCTGTACAATATTTGTATCCTTCTCATGGCACCATCGCATTCTACCTTGTTCTGTGGGCGTTTGTGAGCATCCCTTTACACATCTTGCCTTACTTAGCACCTGCACAGCATACTGCCTACAACTCTTCAGTAAATATTGTCTTACTGAAATAATGATCCATCCTTTAGTGATCAAAGATTCTTTTACCTTGAACTACCCAATGACTAACAAACCTCTATTTTCATTTATTAATTTAATACTCTAATTTCTGAATTCTGAACACTTAGCTATTGCTGGAATTAAATTAGTTTTACCTCTTAGACTTGGCCATAAAGCAAAATATAGAACTTTAAGTTTTGGAATTTTGCATCTCTCTTTTCAATTAATTTTATCATTTGATAATTACAAGATCTTTTTCAAGGTAATTTATCTACCATGCATGAGAAATCTTCTTTTTGTATGTATTACTTGGTGTTATATTAAGCTTTCCATCATATGGAACGTTCCTTATCAAAACTGATTAAGGAAAAGCAGGTTGCCATCCTGTTTTCTGTCTTGTTTTTCTATCATTACACTTATTAAATCACTTGAATCATATTGTTTTTTCAAAAGGTTTTTAGAAGATTTTAATAGCATCTTCATTGTCTGTCAAGATTTTTTACCCTAAATAGATGCTCGATAAATGTTTATTGAGAAAAGGAGGAAGGAAGTGAGAAGGGGAGGGAGGGATCATCTCTACCATGCCCACCTTCATCTTTTGCTGTCTTAAATTTTACAGTAACTCTTGTCTATGCTTTTAAATTGATTTTTTAATATTTTTCCTAATCCATTGGATCCCACTTTTCTTTTCTACATCTCAAGATTTTTTTAACCATAAGACTATGAGTAAGCAGAGAAGGTGGGAAGGTGGAGAAATGAGGAGAGTTGGTCACGAACGATAACACGGATGCAGCCCAGTGCCTAGGAGGGCCAACGAGAGACGCTCAATCCTGAGGAGACAACACTAGAACATCTGATGGGTCACCAGAGCTGCTACTGATGCAACTGGTATGACATGACATGAGTGATATTCTGAATGGTGGTCTAGCAAGCACACTGGTGGCATTGGTATGACTGCTTCCTCATTTCCTCTTATCCCTGTGCAACTTTAAATGTATTCATATTAATGGTGGCAACCTGAAAATTGCTCTACCTCGTGAATCTTTAGTGGCTAACACATTTCCTTCAAAGGAATTTGTCTCACATCAGGGCAAAGTATATTCCAGAAAATGCATAAAGGCTCCTAGAATGGAACACTAGAAATTACGTGTGTCAGCCATTTATAAAATGTGGTTCATGAAGGGGCGGGTAAGAGGGAATTGTGCCTGGACTACTCCTCCAACCTCAACCCGAGAAGCTCTACTTCTATTACTGTTTCATCTGTTTATGCGTCTGGGTAAGACATATTTGCAGGATGTCTCCTCAGCTTTAAAACAAGAATATGTAGAAGCTTTTACATTTACTTGGTTTTTGATGAGAGAAAGAAATATTTAAGAATTACAATCCAGCCATCTTGGCTGTAAGAAAGACCTGCCAACTAGAGGGACTCCACTATCCTACTATCCGGGCAAAGGATTCCCAGGGAATGTTAAACAGGGGCTTCCTGAGTAGAGAGTCTATTATCTCCCTAATTCAATGAGGAACCATGATGTCCTGGGGCTGCAAAGCAAAACATAATGTTTGCAGAAGGAGCTGTGCTTTATCGCTCTGTGTAATGGGCAGCCTGTGTTTTATAGTTAAGGGCATGCTTTTTCAAGTGGATGCTTTTGAAATACCCCTGAACGCAGGTTCATAAAAAGAAAAGTATAATAAGTAAGCTGACTGAATAAATAAGAATACTCAAGGCCTATGCATATCATACCACATGAGACAAGTACTGTGAAATACTGGCACTGGTTTTTGTGTTTTTTTTTGAAATGCATCAAAGAGGTCAGCCTGGAGAAATGCTGCGGGGCAGCACCCCCCATTTATGTGGCCCTACTCCAAATCTCATGAGTAGCAAGTGCAACGAAAGGCTTTGACCACCTGGCCATGTGTTAGCAGCAAGGGCTGCCTCTGGTGGAAGTCAGGCACAGAGTTAGGGAGATGATGGCAACATTATTCTGTAACACCTTCTGAGTGTTACTACAAAATGACAATATTGTTTTTAGCCCATTTGCCTTAACCAGATTGACAGAATTACAGGTTGACATTATTGTGAAATTTTATGATGTATCATGTTAACTGTGCCAGTTTGATTAGCCTTGATTGACAGCTTGTACCTGAACAGAAAGTGAAATAGCTCAAAAATATAACACCAGCGGATCTCACATGACTTTCACAATAAACAGAATCTCTAGCTAATTTTTAACTAACTAGGAATTTCATCCTAACGTCATACTATTAAAATTTCATTTCTTTCAACCTTATCTTGAGGTTGAAACTGGAGGAAAATAAATCCAGGCTGCAGTTATAAAATCACCGTTTGCTTTCTGAGACTTTAAATGCATTAGGAACAGACTGCTTGCCTAATGTGGCCCTGGCCTGCATTACCATCAGAGGAAACAGATGTACCTCAGGCCTGGCAACCCTACACAAAGCCCAGGCTGAGATATGAAGCCTTCAAAAACACAGTAGAGAAAGACAGGCACAAGCACCTATCTGCATTATCACCAAACCTCTGCAATGCTTCTCTCTTACAGCATCCTCATCTGTTAATGAAACAGAAGTTGATCTTCTTTTAAACCCTGGAACTAGAATCTAGACTGCCTAGTAAATTAAGCAGAGGGGTTGTACTTTCCCCTCTGGCTCCAGGATGAATTGGACCTACAATTCAATCTGGAATGAGATTGGTAGTTTCCACTCGTCTTCCAGATTAAAGCCATTCATATTGCAGAATCTGGACATACTAAGAGGTACAATTAGACACTACTTGTAGATTCCACTTGCCACCTGACTTGTAAACACATTCATAAAAAGTGGGACTTGATCCAAACAGTCCCCTCCAATCAAGAATCTGCTTTACTTCCTTCTTTATATCTCTGGAAATCTGTAACAATTATGCTACCAGTTCAAAAGTACTGCATCACAAAAGGATTATTCAGATGCTTCTGAGTTGTATTCTTTGTTGCATAGAGTGGAAACATTAGGTTCCCACAAAATGAGTGTCTGCGCTCTGTGACAAACCAGATTCTAAGGGCAGAGTATCCAGTTATGGAAAAAAGCAAACCACCTACAGAAAATTCAGTGTGCAATTTTTTAAAACTTTTTTCTTTTCAGTGTAGATGGTTCATCAGGAAGGCTTTTGTTATTATTTTTATTTCCTGGAGGAACAGCCACTTGATTATCCAATTTGCAGGAAGGAAATGCAACTGCTGAGATGCACTGGGGCATATTTTGTTAACACACCCACACCACTGCCTGCTCGCATAAAGCACATGTGTCCATTTATTCATACATGCATCTGAACTTAATAAATCTATTAATCCCAGAAAGGGTTAACTCAAAAGAAAAACATGCTTAACACCTCTTTCTTGAAGATTCTACATGTTTTAGGCTGGTCTCTCCCTAGCTTTGCTGTGTTTCCTAGGGGTAACAACCCTTGCTTTGGATTTCTTCTCTCCACTTCCATTCCAGACCCAGACAAGTGAAATACAATCCTGGGATAGAAAGCATGCTTGTACCTCCAGGGTCTATTTTCTAGAGTTTTGGTTTACACTGATAACCTGAACTGTGAATACTACATAGACCCTCAGGCTAATAGTGGACAGTCTTGGCAGGTAACATGAACACAGACAATTTTAAAAGCGGTGATAGTTATATTCGAGGTTTTTAGAATGAAAAACCTCCACATACACTGAGTCTCTTCCCTGATGGGACCGGCCATGAAATATGCAGCTCCCAGAAGGCTGTGGAAAGAGAGCTCTAACTCTGCTTCCCTTAAGAGGATGGCCAGTAGTACAAAAGACTGCATCCACTGAGAAGCTCAAGTCTGTGACCGGGAGATCTGTTAGACAGGAGTCTCTGGGTAGGGGCAGCATCTTAATGGGAAAGACAGTCAGGCTAAAAAGGACCAGAGCATGGTAGTGTATAGAGATGGGGAGCTGGCTTATCAAAGGTTATTAAAGCCACCCTGCTGGGTTTTATGAAGGGCAGGGTGTTATCGTCATAGTTTTACCAGGGCTGGATCAGGCATGAAATTATATATATATATATATATATATATATATATATATATATATATATATATATGCATGACTATATATGTCTTTCACATATATATGTGTTTTAGCACCCCCATTTTCTCATCTGCAAGACAGGAATGATGAAATAGATTATAAGGATTAAGTGCAATAATCTATGTGAAGCACTTGCCATAGTACTTGGTGCATCTCCAACATAAAAAGTTGTTGCGTACCATTACTTCTTTCCTTCGATGACTGGGAAATATATAGTTATGCTCTATGAATGGTACCCTAATTTCATACAATTATTCTTTTATCTGTTCACTTAACATCCATTGACTGACCACTTTCCATGTGCCAGGCACTGTGCTGGGTGGCATTTCATGGTTGAACTCTCTCCAGGTTGGCTCATTCCAGACTCAGGTTCCATAATAACTCAAAATGTGTAAAATGGATTTTTAAAAGTAGTATTGTCATATTACTAATTTCCATACAACCATCTCTGAACAATCGGATCTGTCCTGGGCAACATACATAACCTGGATGAGATGACAAATGGCTTTGTGTAGACTTATAGAGGTAAATGTCTTGGAAAAGACAGAAGCTCAAGGAAAGGCCGTCCTTAGTTAACAAGCACTGAGAGTACACAAGAGGATGTATCAAAAATGTCTGAGGCCTACAGCAGGTGAGAAAGCGCCACAGGGTACCAACGCAGAGCTCAGACTCTGGAAGTGTCATTCAGAGCTGGGAGTTCCAAACCAGGCAAACCCTGATCATCCACATTCACTGTGCTGAGCTGTGCCGATATCTATCCTCTCGAAACCAGTTTCCTGTTCTGGGCTAACCATCATCAGAGGGAGTCTGCAAGGAATATGTGGGAAATGTCTGGAAAATCACTAGCACATAGTAAATAATCAATAGGTGGTAGATACTGTTACTGAGAGATATGGTTGGTCCCTTCACAAAATTTGATTTCCTTTGAGAGAAGGAAAAAAAAACAAACTGCGTACACAAAATTACTGGAAAACGTAAATAAAACAAAAAAAATGACAAGTACAAATAATAAAACAAAATATGCCCATTTGGTGGAACATACATGCACTGAAATTGAGGAACCCTGTGTTCTAATCTGTTTTGCCATTAACTAGTTCTTCGACCATGCATTAGTCTTTAATGTCTCTTAGCTTCCGTTTTCTAACCTAGCAAGTACATTCCTTTTAGCTCTAATTCTAAACACTTCTCCAAGTTTAGAGGAAGCCAGAATAAGGGTATACTGGTGAGTCCTGGCTTGAAGCATGGACTAAGGGCAGTCCTGGACTTGCACGAAGTAGTGGGAGAGGCATACAGGTGGAGGGAACGGGATGAGTAAACAAGGAGGCTATGGGGTGAGTAAACATGGAGAGAATGAGGTAAGTTAACTTGAAGGAACCGGGTAAGCAAACACAGGGGGAACGGGGTAGATAAAACCAGCCCTGTGTAGTCAGGCAGGCAGTCTGTCCATCTCTGTGCATGCTGTTAGTCTCTCTCTTCCTGCTCCGCTGCTTCCATCCCCACCTTCCCAGGGCCTGTATGCCTCACCTCCTCTCACTGTGGGATTTGTAATCATGGAAAAGTCTGTCGACTAATCCCTGGGAATTCCAGAGCAGTTTGCAGCTGCTCTAAATTGCTCCATTAAAAAATTCTTAGTGCAATCTACATTGTAAAACTTCATGTTTAACAACAAAATGAGCTTGCAGCAAGATGCCCACACAATGAAAAGCAAAGAAAGCTTCACAGCATTTCTAAGAGACAGGGTTATTCCAAAAGCATTTTCACATAGCTTTTTTCTCTACCCACGGATAACTCCGAAACAGCTAAGTTCATTTCTTTTAACCCATATATATATATTTTTAAGTTACAAATTGCATTTCCGGGCTTTTGTTATCTAAAGATAAATATCCTATCTGCAAATTAGGTTTTTTTCCCCCAGCTTTGCTAACCATGTGTCTTCTGGACGACTCCAGGGATAACCACTGTTCTCTGCACAGGAAGTAGCTCCACTCCCTTCTAGGAGCTGATTTTAAAGAAATCATGGCTGCTATTTCACTATACAGAAATATCCTATTTCCACTGTGTCAAAAGGATATTCCTTTGTTTCTTTTTCTATCTTTTTCACAGTGGGAAACATAGTGATTTCAGAAACCTCATTCTCAGAGCAAGTCAGTCCTCTACTATAGTGGAGAAGTTTGTAAGAAAGTAGTGTATTTAGAAACCACCTAATAGAAAAGAACAAAGCCAAATTCAGATGATGAAGTGCTAAGAAAGGCCTTCACGTCATGCTATTACCAGTTGTAATAACATGGGGCAGTGACACAGAGGAGATGGCAGAGCCAGTTGTTCGCATCAATTTTCTGTGGCCCACAAGGAGACAACTACCTCAGTCGAATAAGCACAAGCGTTTGGTAACTGAAGATTCCTTTAATACCATAAAGCATTTTGGGCCAGCTTGCTTGTCTGCCTCACAGAGTTTTTAAAAACAAATATGGTGACCTGTATATCCACAAAATCTAGTAAATAGTTGGCATAATGAATAAATGAATGAGTAAAAGCATCATCCACACAAAGGTATATAACTTTCCAGAAGGGGTTTAATTAAACCAAAGAAATCCTACCAAGTAAGATAAGGTAAGATTATATGTAATTATACCAAGGGAACACACTGGAGAAAATAATGATCTAGATAGGGTCTGTAGGAGTAATGGTAAGAGCTCCGGAGTTAAGAGGCTGGGCATGAGCCTAGCACAACCATTTAACTGGCTACCTGATCTTTGGAGCTCAACTCACTGACTGTGTTTCAGGTCTACACCAGACTCTAAAAGCACAACAGGGAAGAAAAGAATAACAGTCCCTGCCTTCAACTGTGTGACCACCCTGGGGACAGGAGACAAACTAATGAAGACACTCCATAAAACAGAGCTACAGGTGCTATGATAGAGATAAAGAGGGGGCTGGATAGAATAGAATGGGATACAGGGCACTACATGAGCTCATGGGAGGGTGCACCTAATTCAGTCTTAACTGGTAATAGATGGTGGAGGAGTGCTATACGTAAACATTTAAATTCTACTCAGAGTCTTTAAAAAGTGCAGTAAATTTAGGCTTTTACAGAGGAGGGAACAGGGGTGGAGGATGGGAAGCAATCCAGGCGAGAGGCGCCACAAATACAAGTGCCTGAAGATAAAAAGGAAACATGCTGGCACTCAGAAGGGGAGATCTGTAGGGCCAGGGTGTACAGGGCTGTGTGAGAGACGAGGTTGCAGAAAAAGGCAGAATCTTGATCATGAAGGATCTTGCCCACAGTGTCAAAGATGGGCAAGAAATGTCCTCATTTCTCCTCGCTTTTACTATTATGTATCATTTTATATAAAATTCACTAACAGTACCATGAGATTATCACCAAAAAAGGTTCTATTATCAATGAGGAACAGTAGATGCACAGTATTAATTTCCATCCCTTCCTCTCTTTTTTGTCTGAAAGCAATCTTAAGAGGCTCCGTTCAAAGAAGGAAGGATGAATTGTGAGGATTGGATATTGTTCTTTATCTGATACAAGTCCTGGAAAGGTTATTCTAATTGCTGTATAAAATCTTAAAGATTATCCCAAATCTGACTTAAAGAGAGGATGAGAGAAGTGGCCCAGTCCCCCATAGCTTGGAAGGAACAAGGAAGGAGAAAGAAAGCTATTCAAGCACTTTCCGTTAGACTATGTATGAGATGGAACAAAGGGTAACAGCATTCCTGTGTCACTGGTGGTGATTTTTGGATCCATCTGCCATTCCAGGGGTGGGTCTTTGGGTTTGGATGATCCAGATGAATCAGAACAAGAAAATATTTTACTCAGTAATTAAAGGGTGTGCTATACACTATCCAGGTCAACTTAAACACACAATAAATTATTCCTTAATTCTTAAAACAAATAATGGTCACTAATGTTCCCATTTGATTAGTAACTAGAAAGATAATTTTCCCGTCCATGTGTAACGAGGTGTGGAATCATGGAGGGAGCCAACAATCTGACTATGATGGCCCCAGCTACCATTCATTGGTGTCTATTCCTCATGCCATCTGAGCGCAACTTCTCATAATCAGATTCTTAAGGTGCTCTGAGTGCAAAATGGATATTTTATTTAAAGAATGGTTTCATTCTCCATATGACTATGCTAGGAATGGAATGAGTGCTTCATGAGCCTTTTAATTAATCTTGGAGAAGAAATGTGCAGGAAAGCCACTTAGGAAGTCATATACTTTCTGTCTCCTTGGCCCTTTCCAAAGCACACACTAGCGTGGTAGTTATAGCCTGTGCTCAACAATCAGACCCAGCCTTTGCTAGCTATGTGTCTGTGGGCAGGTTCCTTCACCGCTATAAGAATTGGCTTCCTCATCTGCAAGATAAGAGCTCATAGCTACTACAGATGAATGTTGAGAATATTAAATGACATTATCATTTATAAATGATATACAGGCATGAAATGTGTAGATGAGTGACAGGTACATGCAAAGTGTTCATAAATGTTAAATATTATTCAATGTAAAATTTTTTGCTTAAGAAATAGTTCTTCTCTATCAAAATAAGAGAAAAACGTATTTCTACGGTAATATACGAGTATATTCTTCTGCCACTAATTTGATTATTGTCCTAGTAATAAACACTGTATGCAATACAGAGGATGGGTACCTCCAAATCAAGGGTCTGTATATAGAGGCTCTTCATTTCCGTCAGTGCCATCATTATATTTAACCCACATCTATCATTTCCTCTCCATACTGGCATACACTATCCACATCTGCCTAACGTATTTCTGGGATTGCTTCTACATACAAATTATTTATGATTCTGGAGTTCACAGAAGTTATATATGCTCTAAAATCTTTCAACATTTTTGCACACCATCTCTATGACTAAACAGCATCTTGATTTAAGTCAAAAATACAGCCAAAGAGGTGGGCACATCAGGTATCCTGGAAATAGCATTAAGTGCCCATGCACCTAATATAGTACATTTTTCCTTTCTAGTATTTCTCGTATGCACTTTGGGATGGGGGAAACATGTATGGGAATTATTTTATTTTTAAGGTCACACTTTATTAAAAAGAAGACAAAGTAGTTACAAAGATGCAAACAAGACTGCAAGATAAAATAAAGGAACAAAAAATAACTATGAAAAAAAAGAAAAGGGATGGGGAATTAAGAGGAAGATAAGAGAGGAATGAAATAGCAAAGTGCACACCATGAAATCCTCTGACCTTGACAGAGGGAGGTCACAACTCTGATCTTCACACTGTTTGCAGGATCCATAACATAAGACCCACTAGTGGCTCAAAGAGAAGCATAATTATTCCTTCACCAGACCAGAGAAAACCTTTCCCCTTGGGTCCTACGAGAAAGGAAATCTGACGTATGACAACCACAACTCTCAGTCAGTGCAACGATTAGTGTTTTTTTTCTTTCTGACTATTTTGTCTGATACCCCTTAATATTAAGCCTGATGCCACAACACAATTTAATCCAAGAAATTCTCTAGTGGATGAAAATGATACGGTCTAGTATGAGGCTTTCTGATAGACTGTGAAGAGTCATCTCTAGAGGAATAGACGGTGATACATAAATACACCTTTCTGAAGGCAAGAACGTGTGGTTAGACGATTCCTACACCTCTTTGAGAATTCCTGGAATGTCACTTGTGTGTGTGTGTTTGTGTGTACGTGTGTGTGTACGCACGTGCACATCCATACACACTTTACCTTCTAGAACATCAACTGATAGTGCTAGGGAGCACTTCAGTGGGTTTGAGTGACCTAATAATGTTAAAAAAGAAGAAGGATAATCCAAGTACTCTAAGACTGTCAACAATGTCTGCATCACAGAAATTCTATTTGTATTTATGGATCCATAGAAAGTGCAATACTAAACCCAGTAACGCTACCTGGTGTTAGCAATTCACCATGATGAAACGAACACTCGAACAGTCATCTTAGGCCCAGGTGACCTAACTCTGTGTCCACAGGCATGGCATTTAACTTCTCTCTCTCTTTAACCACATGTAAAGTGTGATTATTGGACCAGTCATAACATTCAGTCATTACGGAACAAGACTTTGTTTGACACAAAGAATCAGTAATATGCATTGATGTCCCTTGTCTGCATCATGTGTTCTACTCAGAATAGACCATGGGACAGAGTCACACGTGGACAGCTGATGGGAGATTTACGAGTTCCTAAATCCCCCCTATTCTAGGGGAACCCCAAGAATGGAATGAGCAGTAATTCTAAGTCAAGGAGTTAGATGTCTGTATTCTTTGAATCAAAGCATCCCACTTTAAAATGGATTTTTAAATATTTAGGAAAGGATCCTAAAGATGAGACAGTACAAATCAGCGCTGTCTGAATATGTGATGGTGTTATCCATTCAGATGGGCTGAAATAACAGTCATGAATCTACGTTTCCCATCCCCCAGCCGCAGTCCCACCAGCCTATCCCCTTTTCAGTCTCGCTCCAGGCTAGCAGTCGAGCAGACTAGTTAAAAGACAATTAGTCCAATTTCACATTCTCTAGCAGCCGAAAAATTTCATGTTATTTCAGTCACAGTGGATGGATGCCAAGTTCACTGGAAGCAGCCCTGCTGATTTACCCAGTCCATTTTAATACTTTAGAAATACTGTTAAAACATGGCTGTCCTAATTACACAGAGATCAACGCACAGCGTCCCTCTCACCCAGGACTCTCCCAGAAGGGCTGCAATCAGCTGCATTCCCCTTAATTTCACCATGCAATTCCAACTAATTTCATCCTAGTACAGTGCTGTCAGACAACTCCCATGTCTCTGCGGTTTTAATCGATTAGCTCAATGTCTCTATAATGCATCACCAGCTGCCAGGCACAGAACTGGACGCTTTGCAAGCATTTCAGCTAAAAGACAGTTTAATTACTACACCAGCCTCTCAAAGGCATAGGCACAAAGCCTTGGAAGCAAATTATTAAAATATTTGGTGTCAACAAGCCACTTTATAACTGAGCAAACAATGAAAATCCAAGAGATGGAAATAAGGAGAAAGTCCGTTTTTAAATTGTGAGTAAGCTTTTTATGGACTCTAATATATTCAAGCAAACGGACTGGTTTCAGCCTCTGTTTCCATAAGGCACGTGTGTTTCCTGGCCATTATTTTGTGGAATATATGGGCACTTGGGACACTGACAGGCTTGGAGCATTATCCTTCAATGGGAAAGAAAGGATTGAGGTACGTAGCATTAGCAAAAAAAAGCAGACCAATGAATCACTGGTCTGATTACACTATACTCACAGAGCATGGATTCAAACAATTAACTCTGCTCTCACACATCCCTCAACTGTCAAAGCTTACACAAGTAAAATTACAGTACCTGTGGTCAAAGCATAGTATTAGATAAATATATGTAATAGTAAAGCTAGAGAACTTTTAAAAACATATTTAAATTAATCAGTTTAGTGTGATGTGTTTTTCAACCATTCTGGGTAACAAAGAAACCAGGAAAATTGTGACAAAGAGAAAAAAAATGTTCTCGGGCATGACTTAACAGTTTACACAGAACTATGCCCAAAGAGGCAAACAAAAAAGAAAAATTTATTTTTAAAAACTCTACTTCAAAGCATCTGTCACAAAAGACTCTAAACATGAGGGTCAATAGACTTCTTAAGGCCAGCAGGAAATCCAAGAAACCTACCATTCCCAGGCCCCATGATGAGGTGCTGAGAGCTAGTCTTTGCCTCGTTTGCTATCTTTCCTTTAAAAAGTCTGTACTTAAGTCTAGAAACAGAAGGGAAGTCACTGGCCACTGCACAAACGGTCCTCAAAACACCCCCAGACAAGAAATGTATCCAGCTTCCTTATCACAAGGAGAGTAGAGACATCAAAAGAACTCTTATCTCCTTAATCCTAGGCACAAATCCAGTTACAGATGAAAGTCAATATCTTGTTTTAAAAAGAATTTGGAATGTATAAGGAATAATGGTTTTATATTAAGTTTTGGTATGCTACTTTCACTTTCTGTTAATTCCCTTTGATTGGAATTGCTAGTGGTGGGGGGCACACTTAAGATAAATTTTGATGGCAGAGTATCTTCTGCACAGTTGGCTGAAAATGAGTGGTTATCTCCCATGTGGAGAAAGGGACCAGCTATGTTACTAAGAGTCATCTTTTGTAGTTTATTTAAGGCATTAGCAATCTCCATTTTGTATCTGATCAAAATTTGCCTGTTTTCTCCCTCATTTTTCCTGTCTTTATAGCATGATATTGACCCTGTAGTAACATCACTTGCAGTTCCTTACTGTTTTCAAAATGCTTCATTAGAGCATACAGCAACAGTGTAAGTTGTTGGGGTCAGTGGAGTAGATGTTACTCTTTGCATTTCATAGATTAGGAAACAGAGACTCAGAGAACTTCACTGACTTTTCCAGCATCTCAGGATGGCAAAACCATGTCTAAGACACAGGTCTTCTGATGCTCATCACATGCTCTTTCCACTATACTGCATGGCTGTTAAAAAAAATCTTAAAACGGGCTGTGATAAACCACCTTTCTTTCATTTTAGATCATTTATGCTTAAGTCTTAAAAATTCCATACCCAATCTTGCTATTGCTTTAAGAGTGTAGTTTTCCAAATCTAACTTTTTTTTCCAGGTTTCTTATTAGTTGGCGACCATACAATTTATCACCCAAAGTGAGTGAAAGGCGGTTTTTGATGATCACACTGGAATAAATGGTAGAAAACCAGTCCTGACCACAGGCAAATAGGACATAAGGTTATGGTACCCATGGTAGATCAGGTGCCACCACTGCTGAAGCTACCAGAGAGAAGCCTTGGTGTGGGCTGAGACTCTAAGTCCCCCTCAAGAGCTGAAAGGGAGCAGCCCCCATCCATTCAGCACACAGGTTTGGCTGCACACAGGGTCAGGCTACAGGGCCTCTGATGTTTGTCTTTAATTCGTTCCCAATGAAGTAGATCAGCTGGCATTATTCATTTGCAACCTACGTGTGGGTCTCAGAGGCAGTTCAAATTTGAGTCCCCCACTCTATTAGGTGGTCACTGTTTCCACAGTTCAAAAATAGTTAAAATTTGGCAACTTCATAGGGTTCAATCTGATACTTGAAGCATCTCAACTCTTTCATTCCCGGGGTGGAATGCTTTGTATTCTGATGTCATGTCATATACAGAATCCCAACTACTACTAATTCTTCCTTCCACCCATTGCTGTCTTGATTGCCTGTCTGCTCAGAATCATGCTGAAAAGCCCTCTATACTTGTGCTTCTCAAACTTCAGGGTCCTATGAATCACCTCAGGATCTTGTTAAAATTAAAGAAGCTGATTCAAGAGGTCTGGGAAGGGACCTGAGATTTTTGCATTTCTAACAAGCTCCCAGGTGACACCAATGCAGCTGGTACCCAGGCCACAGTCTGAGGAGCAAGGCTCTAGACTGTATTGTTCTGGCAGACAGAAGTTTTATTACCAGCTTCATCAGTTATTAGCTGATGACTCTGGGCAAGTTATTCAAGTCCTTTGAACCTCAGTGTTCACATACATAAAAATGTCTCCTTTCTTAAAGGGTTGTTTCGAGTATGAAATGAGATAATGATTTCAAAATGACTTGCAAGGTGCCTGACACATTATTAAATAAATATGAAGTCATCATTACTATTATTATTATTGTTTAATAAACACAGAGCAAAGAGGACCTCGGCCCCTAGGAGCCATAGGTTATAGAGTAATTCCTCAAGTGTGGCCCTGGGACCACTAGCATCAAATGCCCTGCGAACTTGTTAGAAATGCAAATTCCCAGGCCAAAACCAGACCTATGGAACCAGCCGCCCTGAGTGTGGGGAGCAGCAATTTATATGTTAATAAACTCTCCAGTTGTTTTTGATAAATGTTGAAGCTTGAGACCCACTGATGCTTTTACTTAGGAATAAGCTTTTTAACTCAGAGATATTTACAGCATAGTTTTTCCATAGGTTTGACCTCATTTAACTGCGATATTTGTAATTCTTTTCAAAATGTCTATTATGCTGTTCTTCAAGACGAAATCTTCATGTCCTTCCTGCTCATGTAAATTACATACACACTTGCATTAAAATTTTATATAGACCTTCTTTACAGTTTTTAAGATGAAACCATTTACTTCAAAATGTGGTGTGATATATTTGAGTTCAGTATTACTGAATGTAAGATGCTTTCATTTCAAAGCTGTTTACTCTCATTTTGCAGCCCATGCTTTGGCGATATGTACAATCTTTAATTAGAAAGTGAGTGAACACCACTAATTTATACCAGATTGTAAAATCAAGGTGAGCTAGAAGAATTGTTCGAGTAGTGGTTTTCATATCTTTAACATGCTTTTCATATTTTTTTCGGTACCTTTCATATCATCCTTCTTTCTTTTCCTTCTTCGTTTTTTCTTATCATTCTGGAGATACTTTTTTCACTTGGCTTCCAGGACTCTACAATGACCCAATTTTCCTACCAAGTCACTAGCTGGATCTTCTTAAATCCTTGAGCAGATCCTCATCTTGTTTTGATCTGTAAATACTGGAGGGTCCTAGGGCTCCCTCCCCAAAACTCTTCCTTTTCTATCTACATTTATCCCTAGGTAAACTCACCCAGCCCTCTGGCTGTAAATACCAGATACACACTGAAACCAAATACACATCCAACTGCCTGGACATGAAAGCTCCTTAAGCTGGGATGCCCCCCACTCCAAACCTATGTGTTACCCAGGAGCTCCCTTTTATTCCTTCCTTCCTTCTTTCCTCCCTCCCCCCAACCCCCACCTTTTTTTTTTTTTTTTTTTTTTTGGTACATCACCATCATTTACTCAGCAGCTCAGGCAAAATCCTTCAAGCCAGGCTATACTCCTTTCTTTCAGATCCACATTGACGGATTATGAGATTATGCTGGATTTAACCTTCAAAATATATCCTCCAGCTGATTACTTCTCACGTCCTCCACCACACCCTAGTGTAGGGCCCCCTTCTCTCTCACCTGGACCGCCGCAGTCAATAGTCTCCCGAGCTAGTCTCTCTGCTTCCACTTTGGCCCTACCTAGAATACTTTCTACATAGCAACTAATCATTTTTAAAATTCCAATAATGTCTATCCCCAGCTCAAAACCTTCAGTGGCCTCCTTCTGCCTAATAAAATCCAAAGCCTATGTCTGGCTCTGCCTACAGCTCCAACCTTATCTCCTACCACCCACCCCTTTCTTATTCAGCTCCAGTGCCACCAACCTCCTTGCCTTCCTTAGATTCCATCAGTCTTGCTCCCATGAGGGCTCTACAACGCTGTTGCCGCTGTCTCTTCCCAGGTATCTGCATAACTTGCTCCCTCACTTCATTGAGTTCTTGCTTAAATGTTACCTCTCAGGACTTGCCTGGTGGCAGAGTGGTTAAGAATCCACCTGCCAGTGCAGGGGACACGGGTTCGAGCCCTGGCCCGGGAGGATCCCACATGCCACCGAGCAACGAAGCCTGTGTGCCACAACTACTGAAGCCCACACGCCTAGAGCCTGTGCTCTGCAACAAGAGAAGCCACAACAGTGAGAAGCCCGTGCACCGCAACAGAGTAGCCCCCGCTCGTTGCAACTAGAGAAAGCCCGCGTGCGGCAACAAAGACCCAACACAGCCAATAATAAATAAGTAAATTTATTAAAAAAAAAAAAAAGTTACCTTTCAGAGGGACATTAAATACTTAGAATACCATCTAAAATGTCATCCTCTGTTACACCCTATTCCTTTACCCTGCCTTATTTTTTTTTCATAGCACCTACAACTGATACCACATGTGCATTTGATTTACCTTCTCTTGACAAAAGGTAAATTCCTTGATAGCATTTATTGGTTATGTTCATTTCCCTATTCCAACTATCTGGCACATAGTAGGCACTTAATACTTGATAATTTTGACAAATAACATAATTGAAGCTCAAAGTGAATTGCCTATGGTAGCTAGCTAGTTAGTGCTAGAGGTGAGATGAGAAATAAGATTCCCTGCTTTCCAATATCCATGCCTCTCCCATTTGACCATCCTGCCTCCCCACTTGATTACATATACCCTGGGAATAAAGCAGTTCTATATAATAGAAAAGTCTTTTTTTGAATGGCTGACATTTCCAAGTTTCTGGATTTCTCTCTGTAAGAAAAAAAACTTGGCAGACTATCTAAAATATCATCCCATATTACTCCCTGCCCCCTTACACTGCTTGAGTTTCCTCTGTAGCATTTATCATGCATTATATATACATTTGTCTACTTTCTCACCAAGAAATATAAGCTTGGCGGAGGTATGGCTTCATTATGTTCACTCCTGCTTTCCAAATACCTGGCACAGAGCAAGCACTCCCAAAGCCTGTGATGATTGAATAAACAAACATGGGCTCCTTACCTTCTACCAACCATTCTTTCAGAAAGCCAGAATTCTACCTTAGAAGAAACAAATGAAACTTTCTGTGAGAAGAGTATTTATATGTTTACAGACATTCTGCTATCATCTTGTCATTTATCTTAGGCATGAGAAAATAATCATCATAACTTCTGTTTAGTATCATTTATAACGTGCCTTCTATATGCCAAGTACTTTGTGTTCATTATCTCTGATCCTCACAATAATTCTGTGAAATTAATTACCACTATTATGTTCATTTTACAGATGAAGGAACTACATAAAACTCTGAAAAATAAATAACTTGTCTGGGATCTCAGAGTTAGTAAATGGTGAAGTTGAGATTCATCCTAGAATCTATGTCTTTTTGCTTTAAAAAATCCATGAATTTTCCAATAAGCCATATTACTTCTTTAAAATTGGAGCAGTATTCTTAGGAATAAATATTATTGTTTAGAGCAGGGAGATCAGGGGACTGAAATAAATATTTGGTTTTACAGCTACTTCTGACATGGCAAAAGGTCACCTGTTCAGGTATGATATGTAGGACATAGTACATAAACCTTGCAGATAGCTGTGGTGACTGAAGACAAGTTAATTCCTTCTAACTGTTGTGATAACTACATTCACTCCCATCCTCACTACTTCTGTGTTCCCCTGGAGAGTATGTTTGACACTTTTTTTCAAGTCATAAGAACAGTATATTCATAGCTCTTTATCAAATTCCTCAAATTTTGGAGCAAATTAATCCTACTTTCAGGGTAGAAATGATGAACATAAACCAGTCTTAAGACCTAGCGCCGGTACAGTGACCAACACACAGCACCCACACACTGCACACTGCAGCTGGCACAGTCAACGTCAGAATGGGAAGTATGAAACTGCAAGCATCCATACACAGTAATCCACTAGGGTGAAACTGATGTGGGCACCTTTGGTGTTCTCAGACAAAGCTAAGTACTAAAAGGTGAGACTACCTTTGTGTGTGTCTCGATACTGAAAAGTTAGAGAGTATCTAAATAAAGATTCACATGTAGTTTGTGGCTTTGATTTCTTACGAATTAGATTTGGGAAATTATATTTTGAAAGGGTGTGGCCTTTACTGAAACAGGACCAGTTGATCAAATAATCAAATTATATTAATTTATTGTGACTGCATATTTAAGTTCCCCCATCAAAGGCAAAATGGAAAGAGAAAACAAACAAACAAACAAAAAAAACAAAGATGGAAAGGAAGAAAACAATTGGGAATACTGTCAATCGAGTCAGAATGCTGTGTGTAGACAGGTCCTTTAAACATGAATCTATCCTGGATACATCTATAACAGATTTGACTTCACAAGGAAGCAAAATTACTCAATTCATTATCAACCTACCCTGATTTAGATCTATGCATGTGAAAATCTCTGTTACTAATTTTGATTGCACTATTCCCTCTCTACGGGATACTGTTAAATTGGTTTGGTGAAATAGTAGTGAATCACATCAAAGTGGTAGGCTACATTTTATAATATATCTAAATAACTATCCCATTTTCCCAGCATGTTGCTATGCATTTTAAGTATTAATATTATGACTCCGGTTTAGAAGAATGTAGCCTTTTTCTTTAAAATAAATTTTCTTGCTCTTCTAGTACTATTAAAATTGGTCTGGATTTTAAGTGGCTAACGAGTAATAAAACAGCAATATCTGCTGCAGGGAACCACAAACTACATGCTTGCGGGCTCATAAAATATGTTCATGCAAGTCACTTGCAGATACATCATTCTGATACAGTAATGGTTTTTCCAAACTAAGTGGCCTCCCTTTTGCAGCTACACTTTATTATCTGGATTCTTATTTTCACTCTTACCCCTGGATTTTTACAGAGAAGCATTTTTTTCTCACATGCACATTTGTAAATTCAGAGGAGCAGCAAGGGTCAAGAGAAAAGAAGCAAACTTATGATTCAGATCTGGGAACTCACACAGGTGCTGCCACTGTTGTGCTTCTAGGACTTAAATTTTGTGCAGTGTTTCAGTTTCTTCAACTAATATAATGAAAAGGAGCCTGGAACTTTTCTCACATAAAAATGCAGCCCTTTACAAAAAGCTGCTAGATTCCTGGCATGTATATCCTAATGGGAGGCATTCCAGTCAAACGGAAGATGCTTAGGTGTCTGAAATAGGAAGCCTAAATTCTGGACCCTGCCTGAACTCTAAACTGGGCCCCGGGCTAACTGAGAGAAGCAATTCCCACAATCTGTGGAGGCTTCAGTTATTTCCTTTGTACTACTTCGATGATTCCGAATTTCATAAAGCTTGCTCTAGGAATAGCATAGATAATGCTTTAAGACAAAGCTAGAAGAAAGGAGGCTAGTTATAAAGCTAGAGTAATAATGCAAATGAGAAGGGATAGGTCTGAATTCAGACTGTCTGTGGAAATAGAGGGGAGGGAGTACATTGCAATGATAATTAGGATTTGGGAACCAGCTAGACATGGGAGGCTGGGAAGAAGGGGATATTATCAGGATAGCATCCGGTTCGTGGTTGGTACCACAGGGACAGGAGGTCAGGTTGGGGAAAGAGCGTGCTCATAGACATACTCGCCTTGATGTGTCCGGAGAGATACAGAGTAAGAGCTTGGAAAGAGAGATCTAGAGTTTAGATGAGAAATCAGCAAGGCCAATTAAATTTTGGAATCACTATTTCAGTGAAAATTTTTTCTTTGGATATTCATTCATTCAGCAACCTTCTAGTGAGGACTTAGTATGTGCCGTGCACTTACTGTGGTGCTGGGATACAAGAAAACACGTATCCCTGCCTTGATGAGCTCACAGCCCAGGGACCATAGCTGGTCCACAGCTACTCAGAGACAAAAGCAAAAATTAGCATTTTTATGAGCTTAGTCTACAGGCCACCATTGTGTGAATAACTTTAAAAAAATCACATGTATCTACAGATTGTTGTTCAGGATGGAAGTATTATAACTTTTAATTTAAAAACAAGAAAATAGACCATCTGAAAATGTAAATAACTTTCTTCAAGTCATGGAGCTAGGAAGTAGCAGGGTTAAGATTCAAACCTAGGGGTTCTTTTTTTCTTTTTCTTTTTCTTTTTTTTTTCGGATTCTAAAGCTTTTAGCTCCTGTACTGTGTAGAAGAACAGAAGAGCCCTAAGGAAACAGCCTGCGAGAGCCCCCAACTTAAGGGAGGTTGGCAGAGGATGAACCCAGGACCCACATAAGGAAAAAAGAGCTAGACACGTAAAAGGAAAGAGAATTAAGCCAGAAACCAGTGGAAGAGAGAGACTACAGAAGTTGGGGAATGAGGAAGCTGGGACAATCCAGGGTCAAATGCTCCCCAGGAGCCAAGCAGTGTGTCAGGCACAGTACCCAGTGGAATCAGCTTCCAGGAAATCAACAGCAGGAGCAGAGGCAGTTGGTGCCCAGCACCAAGGTACTGATGGAAGATCAGCAAGTGGCCACAGTGATTGGAAGAATATAACAAGTAATTTAATTGGAGAGAAACTGGAGTGTAAAGGAGGAATATTGGCTCATAGTAACAGGAGAAATTAGAGTCCAGATGACACGTTAATTGAAATACTCCAAATTTATCAAGTTGTAGAGAGATTTCAGATTTTTTTCCCACAAAATTTTCAGTTATCACTACCTTTTGGGAGAGTTATTTTTTCCTCTCCAAAAGTAATTGCCTTGGATGAAGACTGTTTACTTCTTGCAATGTCAAATCTGCCAGAATTCCAGTGATGCTTTATTTGAGGAAACAAAGTAAACACTTGTAAAAATTAAACGTAGTTCACTTTCATTTCTTATCTGGTCCATCTACAAGATACTTAAGATTGTTATTCTGGTTCAAAGACAAAAGCTCTAGCCAAACCAAGCAGTTGAGACAAAGCTCATAAGCATCCCACTGCCATAATTATAGGTATTATGATCAATAAGTTGATGCTCTTCATAGAAAAAATGCAAAGCAACTGAATCTAAGACAGGGCTCCTGAATGTTATCATACTAAAAAATGATGTGGAAGACTCAAATCCTGATTTGCCTACGATGCTAAGGAAAACAGAATGGGAAAACATGATTTCTGGTGGGAGAAAACAGAACACAAATGCTATACAAGGAGGCTGGCCCCAAGCCTGGAATTTGATGAGTACTTGAAGGCATCACCTTGATCTTCATCAGCTTATTCACTGTTGTTGAAAATTTACAGTCACTTAATTTATCTATGTTTTGGGAAAAAGGAAAAACAGAACATCCCCACAGTAATAACAATCAGCTTGATCTTTGCTTTTTTGTGTGTTTTTTTCCTCACTTTGAAAAATCATTAAGGATCATTCAGGGGCTCATCCTTTATTTCAGGTTAAATTAGTTAAGAAATATTACTAATTTAATTTCATAAATATCTTGTCAAAAATATTGTACACCCCAAATGGATATATTAGTTACAGTACCCATCAGAACAGAGGAAGGTGAGATAGGAAAGCACTAATTTAATTATGCTAATACTGCCCTGGTACGTGTGGAACCAGATGGTAGAGGTAGCAAACAGTGGAGGAATTTTTAAAATCAGGTATTTTTCTATAAATATTTGTACTCCAAAACTCTATGTTAAGAGCACTGGTAGAAAGATTATCCTTTCTTAGGCGTGTTATCTACAAGGTTGGTGGAAAGATTCCCAGGGTGTATTTCCAACGATCTCTATCCTCTGCCTGCCATGCCCTCCAGGAAGGTATTCACCTCTCAAGCTGGTTGACCTGACATGTGTGCAGAGAGGACAACATCTATTACATGGCAGCCTGTCAAATGATAATCCGTGGTTGTGACATGTGCCTATTAAAGGCTAAGGCCACAAAGTTATTATTTAAACAACAACAACAAAAATATTACAAAGCTGTCTTTAAATTACGGTCTTCTAGGGGGGAAAACATGTAACTAACCTAGCCTTCGTATCAATGTGACTTTTTCCTATTCTGGTGAATGATTATAAGTAAGTGTCTATATAATTAAGCTTTTTAAATACCAGAGCACATTTTTGAAGGAGATAGTCCCAATCTATCCCCCCTGTTTTTTTTTTTAATTCATTTAATGCTTTCCCTCTCTCTTTCTGTCTCTGTCTCTGTCTCTGTCTCTCTCTCTCACTCCACACACACACACACACACACACACACACACACACACACACCACTCTATTAAGTTAACTCTTGAGTGCCTTATTCATACTATGTTGTTAATGACTAAAAATTCCATCTCCACCACGTAGAATTAATCTTTGTCTTCTCTGTTCCCTCAGTGCATTCTGTCCAAGTCTTTTCTGGTCGATGGCACTGGCATGCCTCCCCACCACCCTTTCTCTTTATAGATCACTCACTCATTCCTCAGCTGTCATGAGTATGGCTGTCAACTGTGCATGGCTATAACCTTCTCCAGAGAATTATTCTCAGTCAGTGGGAGTCAAACCTTCTGGAAATGCCTAAGAGGTTACACTTGGTGACTGGGGGTGGGGGGAGGGTGAAGGGGTGATAGGGAGATGAGTTAATGACTGACTTACGTGGGGTACAAAAAGTCAGCCCTTTTCCTCAACTCCATGGAGATTTCTTCTCCCAGATCTCCCCAGAGGAACACATTGAATCTGTCCTTCCCTTGTCCTGTCCTCAGCTTCCCTCACTCCCTTCACAGGTTCACCTGAAAGCACCCTCTCCCTACATCCCTTGCACAAAAATCCCATCTCAGGCTCTGCTTCAAGAAAACTAGACCAAAGATACCTGTTATAGGCCTTGCCACTTTATAACTTTATAACTTTATAACTTGTGTAGTTCTGTAAGTTGTTGCTCAAATAAATGATATTTCATATTTCCCCATCTATGAGGGTAATTTGTATTTTAACAGGTATTAATAACTTAAGATAAAGACAGGAAAATATGAATAAAGCTTTTTGGCACTGGAGGCAATTTGTTTGTACATCAGAGGCCATTCTTAAGACATGCTCATAGGCTAGCACCTACTTTGCCTTAATCTATTCCAAACCCATAAATATTTTTAGCATTTCCTCACAGTTTTCCTAAATAACTATCTGAGTCAGGAACTTAAAACTGCTGAATGATATTGGTCAGAAACTTTCAACTCCTCAAAGTCAAGTCACCTATTTGCATGTCTCTGTATCTAAATGTTTAGCATTTCTTCAAAGGAGCACAGGGGTTCAGAGTGTGGGTTCAAGACCCATCTGGACTGAGTTCAAATTCCAGCTCTGAAACTTACTAGATTTGGGTCTTGGGAAAGATATATAACCAGTCTATGCCTCTGTTTCCTCATCTATAAAATGAGGAAAACATTAAGATACCAATCAGGAAGGTTTTTGTGTGGATTGAACTTTAATACAGCTTCCATTAAAGCCAGACATCAAGTAAGCAGTGAACAGATTTTAGCAATTTTTATTTTGAAATTTCTCAATGCACTTTATGATAGAACATTCTAGATAAAATCAGTCACTATTTCCTAGGGGTTTACATGTCAAGGTCCTACTAGGCATTTCTAGGCCTAGCCTGGAAATCAGGGGGATAATTAGATGAGGGATGGAATAGATCCCAGGTTTACCACCAGTACTTCAAGAAAGCATTAGTCTGTCATGACCTTTCATTTTAAGGGAATCAGTAATGACATCAGGCACAGAAGATATAAATTACAGGGGCATAAAGCTCTTTCCACAACTTACGTCCTCTACTCTCTCTCCGATAGAGAGATAAGGAGAGTAAAAGACCCAGAGAAATACTAAATATTCCAATATGGAATATCAACATTCTCCTGTTCTTCTTTGGCTTAACCACATGCAAATGATCTTTCGATTTTCTGGTACCCATGACCTATACTAACATCTAAGAAGATAGAGAAAACACTTCTCCAAGTTCCTGAGCTTCTCAAGGGTAGAGACTACTTCAAATATATTTGGGGAACTTTCCCACAGTGCCCCATTAAAATTATAGGCCTATCATAATTGACTGATGAATTCCTGATGGACTAAGCTGAAGCAATCTGTGTATCAATAAAAGAGAGGTAATGTTTTAAGGTTAAAAAAAATAGGATAAAGGAGAAACACAGAAATCCATGACAAGAAAACAGCAAAGACAAGGCCAATTATGCAGCAATGAAAGCAACATGAACCACAAGCAACCATAAAAACAAAACCACAAGCAACCTCAAAGTCTTGATAATTTTATATAAGTATGTCTTACCATATAATTACTTTTATTTACAAAATAATGTGCATAGAGATAGCATCTCATAAGTATAAGAAGGAAGGAGTCAAAGAGTCTGACCCAAGGAAGAGATCATGCAGGGCTGTGTCTGTTAAGAGAACAAAAAAATCTTCAACAAAATATTAGCAAACTGAATCCAAAAGTATATTAAAAGGATCATACACCACAATCAAATGGGATTTATTCTAGGGATGAAAGAATGGTTCAACATCCACAGATCAATCAATGTGATACACAACATTAACCAAACGAAGGATAAAAATCATATGATCATCTCGATAGAGGCAGAAAAAGCATCTGAAAAAATTCAACACCCTTTCATGATAAAACTCTCAACAAAGTGGGTACAGAGGGAATGTACCTCAACATAATAAAGACTGTATATGACAAACCTACAGCTAACATCATACTCAATAGTGAAAAGCTGAAAGCTTTTCCTCTAATATCAGGAACAAGACAAGGATGCTCACTTTTACCACTTTCATTCAACATAGTACTGGAAGTCCTAGACAGAGCAATTAGGCAAGAAAATAAGAGCAATCCAAATTGAAAAGGAAGAAGTAAAATTGTCTCCATTTGCTAATCACATAATATATGTAGAAAAGCCTAAAGATACCACCAAAACCCACTAAAACTAATAACAAAAATCAATGTACAAAAATCAGTTGTGTTTCTATATACTAATAATGAACTATTAGAAAGAAAAATGAAGGAAACAATCCCATTTTCAATAGCATTAAAAAAGAATAAAATACTTAGGAGTAAATTTTACCAAGGAGGTAAAAGATTTGTACACTGAAAACTAGGACACTGATAAAGGAAACTGAAGACAACACATATAAATGGAAAGATGTCCCATGCTTATGGACTGAAAGAATTAATATAGTTAAAATGCCCAAACTACCCAAAGTGTTCTACAGATTCAGTGCAATCCCTATAAAAATTCCAATGACATTTTTCACAGAAATAGAAAAAAATCCTAAAATTTCTGTGGAACCACGAAATATCTGGAATAGCCAAAACAATCTTGGGAAGGAAGAATGAAGCTGCAAGCATCACACTTCCTGATTTTAAACTATATTACAAAGCTATAGTAATCAAAATAGCATGTTATTGGCATAAAAACAGATACAAAGATAAATGGAATATAACTGAAAGTCTATAAATAAACCCATGCATATATAGGCAAATTAATTTTCAACAAAGGAACCAAGAATATATAACGGGGAAATGAGAGTCTCTTCAGTAAAGGCGCTGGGAAAACTGGATAGCCAAATACAAAAGAATGAAACTTATCTTACACCACATATACAAATCAACTCAAAATGGACTGAAGAAGGCCTGGAGGCTCCTCAAGAGATTAAAAATAGAAACTACGATATGATTCAGCAATCCCACTTCTGGGTATATATCCAAAGGAAATAAAACCATTATCTCAAAGAGATACCTGTATTCTCATGTTCATGCCAGCATTATTCATGATAGCCAAGGTATGGAAACAACATAATTGTCCTTTGGTAGATGAATGAATTAAGAAAGTGTGATATATATTATACACACACTCATACACACAAGTAAGTACGTGAGGTGATGAATGTGTTAGTTCAATGGAGGGAATCTTTTCACAATGTATCAAATCACCACACTGAACACTTTAAATATCTTAAAATTTTATTTGTCAATTATAAGTCAATAAAGTTGGGAAAAAAAGGATTACATTAAAAAAAGGAAAGAACCAGTGAGGCAAGCAGATCCAAACACTCAGTTTGCCTCATGGCTGGCATGTAGTCCTGAGGCTAGGTGTCCTTGTCCCAGGGTTAGGCAAGAGAAGGGGCTAGATTTACAAAGGTCACTGGAAGTTGACAGCACCTTGGCCAAGTTCACATAAGACACACATCTCTATGGGCAAGTCTGTTATCCCAAGGCAACCTAAAGCTTAGCAGTCGGATAAAAGAACCATCAAGAAGAGTATAATGATCATGTTTTTAACTTCTTCTGCTCTCCTCCACCACACAGTAAGAGTAAAAGCAACTTGTTGGAGGGACAAGTAAATGTCAAATTCTTCAGAGCTATCAAAGAAGTGAGCAAGAATGACTGGTTCCAGATCACGTAGGCATAGAGTGACCAAGAACCATAGAACACACGTTTGCTTACTTCATTTCAATATGGGTCACGAGCCTCCTGTGTGTGGGCCCAACACTAGGCTCAGTGTTTTGCGGCATCAAAACGAATTATACGTGCAGGTTTTGTCCACGGGAAACTTGTAATCTAGTCTAGGGTGGTTATAATCCAGTCAGTGGGAAATAATTATTTAAATATAAGAAGTATATTTTAAATTCTTTCCATCTTAAATTATTTCAAACATTTTTATTTAGTGAGACAAACTCCAGAAGAATATGTCAATAAGTTCTATTTTACCTTCATGAAGAAGAATGTTGGCCTATATTATAAAGGTGTGTAAAAAACAAAAACTTAATTTCATGGTTGAGACTTCATAAGCATTTGGAGCACCTACAAAATCTTTCAACTCATACAAACATAGCTCTTCCTTATTCTTAATTCTCTTTTCTATATTTTGATGAGATGACAGAACAACAGATGTCTACGGGCCTCTCATAAGTCAAGACTCTTAAAGGTTGGTGACACTACCTCAGCACATTAAATTTCAAAAATCTTCTATCTGTATACATTCTCTTAATATACTCTCATTTGCACATTTATGTTGTAAAATTCACACCATAAAATATATAGAAAGTACAATGAGCTAGAAGCAATATCTTCTAGTATTCTTAATACCCCAGGAATAGCCTGACCTTGGTGTGCTCAGATTCCCCAAAGCCTTAAAAATTATACAATGTGAATTGTGGCATTTAATTTATTTTATTCTATATGCTTTAAAATGCAACCATTGATTTTTCAAAGCCTTTGGGCGATATACAATTGCAGATTTCATAAACTACAGGGTAAAAATGACGAAGTCATAATAACAAATGTCAAACTGGCAATTACCCATCCCAAACAATTATTTGCCTTCCTAAGTCAGATATTACAAATGTGTCCCTTTTAGACAGAAAATTAGAGAGAATTTTTAAACCCACCAACTCTCCTAACAGCCCTCTGATATTTATCTCTGAATAAATATCAGAGATATTTACCAGGATAAATACCCAGGATATGAATGCAGATATCTTCACTGGCTAAAGTACTAAGGGTCTGTAACACACAAGATTCCATTAACAGTGTTCTGCAGAAATATTTGAGATTCCCTTGGGGAGTCCTTCAAAACCACAGTAGATGGTGAGATAAAGAGTCTAGACATATTTGGCCATGCATTGGCTAAATGACCTTGATCAAATCACTTAACCTCTATGAGACTCAGTTTTCTCATCTCATCTGTAAAACGAGGTGATTAGGCCAGGCACATATTAGGCACATAGTAACACAGCAAATACATGATAGACAGTCATTTAATTGCAGTTTTTAAAAAATTATTGTTTTTAGTTCATCTCTGCATTTTTCTGAAGCAATGAAATGATAATTATATTTGAGATGGAAAAAAATCACTTTTGGCTTAGTGTTGAGGACTCTTACAGGTTAGAGCATGTAGAACCTATACTGATTCCCTCCTCTGTCTGAGTTATCCCATTTCAGACTTCTAGAAAAAGGGGGCAATTTTGACCTAGCAATTCATATTTCCAAGTATTCAAAGTTGTTGAAATGGTTCAAGTGTCCACAGATTAAAACATATCCTGTCACTGGTGTCTATCAGATATAAAAAGGAGGAACCCATGCATTTAACTCATCCTTTACATTGCTTAAACAGGTAGGCCTCTTTAATTTCAGATTGAGATGAAAATGAACTTCAAGAATGGGAAATGCAATGACTTCTCAAAAAAAGGCATCACATTTTGCTAACAATTCCCCAATGTTAGTCTCTGAAACACATAATTTACTTGAAGTTACAGGCTAAGTAAATACATGTGGGTATATGTATGTATATGTCTCTAAAATGTAATCCTCTTTTAAATGCCATTAATAAAGGAAATAATTGAGAGTGTCAAACAGATGATCAGAAAGCCAATATATGGTTCTACTTTGAGAATGTGGATTAAGGGCTTCCCTGGTGGCGCAGTGGTTGAGAATCTGCCTGCCAATGCAGGGGACACGGGTTCGAGCCCTGGTCTGGGAAGATCCCACATGCCGCGGAGCAACTGGGCCCGTGAGCCACAACTACTGAGCCCGCGCGTCTGGAGCCTGTGCTCCGCAACAAGAGAGGCCGCGATAGTGAGTGGCCCGCGCACTGCGATGAAGAGTGGCCCCCGCTTGCCACAACTAGAGAAAGTCCTCGCACAGAAACGAAGACCCAACACAGCCATAAATAAATAAATAAATAAATAAAACCCAAAAGTTAAAAAAAAAAGAAAAAAAAGAATATGGATTAAAATATTTCGAGTAAAAGAAATAACGAAGACTGCTGCCAATTATAGTGGTCACAAACTCAGGCTCCAGAGCCACACCGCTCAGCTTTGTATCATGGCTCCATGACTTACCTTGAATGTATTATAATCTCTCTGTACCTCACTTCTGTCAAGTATAGAAAAATGGCACTTCACTACTAGAACTATTATGAGAATTAAATGAGTGAACACATGTAAAGCACCTAAAACAGAATCTAGCACAATAAATGTCAGCTTTTACTTTACTTGCTATTATAACCTGAAAAAAATTTCTAATGCCTTGCTCTTAGTAAATACCACAAAAAAAGTTAAATTCGTTACCATACAAACGAGACTGTAACATCTATAGGTAGAAAACTATTGATATATTGTAAAAGATGAAGAAAATATAACTCCCTAAGAAAACTCTAAGGAGTAGTTAATACTATTACTAAACCTGAAAATAAGTAGTGTCAATTCCCATACTTATTAAATCTACTTTATGGTTCTTTGAAATAAGCCCAGAACAATGAATTCAGTGACAGAACTTAGGTTTGTAGTTCAGAAACCAGAATTGTTAGAATAATCTTGGCAGCCAGCTTGAGATGGCCCTTGTTGCCTCCTTTCCTATATGAATGCCAGCCATGGGGCTGGGCTTGGGTAAACATCTCCCCATCAGAGAGATGCCTTTGAAGCAGACAGTGGAGAGGGGTCCTTATTTCTAGGAAGCCACAAGAGATCCATAGCGTGCTCTCCACTGGTGGCGGTGACGATGGTAGCTAGACTAGCCCTTACTCTGTGCCTGCCATTCTAAACTCTTTGCCATATTAACTCAAGAAATATAACCAATTACTGAGAGAAACTTGTGGAGACAAACTCTGGGAACAAAGGAGGAAAACAGAAGTAGGGATCAAGCTGCATACTATAGTTGGAGGCCTTCGATCCTGGGCCTCTGAGGGACTCCCCAAGAAAAGAGACCAGAGAGCCCTGATGAAGTGCACAAGGGCAGGCCACTGTCGGGGCTGAAAGTCGGAAAAAGGAGAAAAAGGAAATGAACATTTGTTGAGCACCTTCTATCATTCACGCTTCCTGTGTGAAAGAAATTGTATAAAACAAAGGAGACAAAGATGACAGCTCGGCAGAGGGAGTTTCATAAATTTCATCCATTTCTCAAATATTCCTATTACTCCTTCAGACACTAACTCTTCTAATTAAATCTACCTCTCCTAGTAAAATCTAGTTAAATCATTCCTCTGTGTGTGTGTGTGTGTGCGCGCGCCTGTGTGTATGTAGGCCATTAATGACCCAAATAACACTATAGTATACAATGTTAAATGGAAATATGCAGGTTTATTTTCTTTAAAAACAGCTCTCTCATCCGGATTATGTCATTCTCAAATCAATTGCCTTTTCAAATTCGTTTTTAATAAACCACACTCCGTTATTTTCATTAAGAAAATGAAAATCTTCATTTTCGTTTTCTTGGGATATTTCCTTTATAAACTAAAAGAATTTTTTTATTGAGTTGATGAATCTCTAAATTTTTAAAAAATCTGTAACAAAATGCCGTGAATGACTGTGTAAAAGTGAGAATGGGCAATGTTTTACTGTTATTAAATATGTCCAAGGTAACAATTTTAACATTTCATCATGATTTGATTGAAGTCACTTAAATTGTGTGTCTACCTGATTTCAATGAATCAAGGTGAAAATATGACCTTTCAGGTCCTGGCATGCTGCTCAATCAATCAACTTTATCATGCTCTGCATGTAATCCATCTGGCTGTAGACTGAACTTGAAAGAAATCTAAAACAATGGTGTAAAGGTGGAACTGTGCTCACTACACATATATTTCTTGGCTTTTGAAGCACAGTGTGTCTTGACAATTTAACTAAAAGACAATCAACACAAAATTAGGCAAAAAGTTTCTCCTAGGATTAATTTCTAATTACACCACCCAGGATGATAAAAGCAGATGCTGAAATACCAACACCATGAAGGGCTTCACACATGCTGTTTTCTAAAAGGAAAGCTGCCCTTCTTCAACTTATTAAAAAAATTGCTCTCTTTACTTATATCTTTGGAATACAACTGGCTTAAAACAGAGGACGGACTCATTTTTAAAGCCAACCCCTTTTCTTTCTGTCAAACTACTAGGAGGTAGTTTATTTTCAACTCCAGATGAGCTGTACCTTCTGCTTCATTACCTTTTATGAAGTACTGCACATTTCCAAAACTTCTCCCCTTGCTCTCAAGGCAAGCAGGGCCTCCTCAGGATTGTTGCTAAGCCTACGAGCCAAGAATTCTATAATAGGACAGATACCACCACTATTTCCCAGCATTGATTTAGGATAAAATGATGTCTGAATTTCAAACTCCGTTACTTTAGAAAAGGAATAAAAGTACCTAACTTCTTATAGGGAAAAAAAGTGTATTGGAGGAAAATTACTTTGACACGTAAAACTGTTATGTCAAACTTGGTATTACGATGATCTGAAATGTTAACTTGCCAGTTACTTAGCAGGTTTAGATTTTAAATACCTAAAAGTCAAAATACTACCTTTGACTTAAACTGAAGAAACTGCTTAAATGCAATTTTAAAACTGTGAATAGCGTGTATATAAAAGCAAACATTTCTTTTTTTCTTTTACTGGCACAATTGCTTCTTTAAAGAGTTACTGCCTTAAATACAATGGATGTATCTTACCATGAGTGACTAAAGTTGGTCGAAGTATCTAATAAAGCCTAGTATAATCTTTGTCCCCAATTCCTAACACCAATTTGACAATCAGAATAGCTTATAAAGAGTGCCCAGAAACCCCTTCAAGGAAAGAGCAAGGGAATTTAAAATTAAAAGCTTAACAGAGCTGGGTTTTCTTCAAGTAAATATTCGATTAAATTCAATTAATACAATATTTTATTGAGCAAATATGACCAACACAGAAGAAGAACTAAGAATGCTGCCTATAGAGAATAGCTAGAAAAACCGTCATAGAGGAAGTAGCATTTGACAGGGCTTCTTGATGAACTGGTAGCATTAGGGTAAACAGAAGAACAGCAAGATGATAGCCCAAGTGGGAAGAGAAATATGGGGAAAGGTATGGAGGAGCCTGATGGCAGATGTATTTGTACTATTTTCTTTATGCTTAAAAGAGGACTAATACTATCTACCCTTTGAAGATAAAAAAGAGCAATGGATTTCAAAACCCTAAAAAATCTAAAGGGCTATATGAACATAAATAAAGGATTAACATTACAAATAAACCTGGACTGATTTTACTCAACAGGTAAATGTAGCTATTGTCAGTTTTTTAAAAGAAAAAATGACCCAAAAAAGGGAAATTGGTTACAATTATGATTGAAGGAAGGACCAAAGGAAGAGGTTAGGGAGATCAGATGAATATTTGGTATGTACAGACAGGAAAGAAGGAAGGTCAGGATAAACTGTTACTGATCAGAAACAGAGAATAATGAACCTGAAATTTAACGTAGATAAAATATCAATTGAAAGTTGAGATGTTATAGAGAATGACCTGTTAATAATAATTCTCAAATTTCAAGTCTAAGTGATGGAAAGAATAGTAGCAGTAAACCAAAGAAGCAATTTAACTTAGGAGAAAAGATGAACTTAATTTGAGCGCTGTTGCTTAATATACAAGTGTGTGGTTAGATTTATCATAATTTCAGGGCAAGATGGGGACTTGAATAGCAATTTAGAAATACAGAGGCAAACTTGAATTCTGGCTGATCATAAAATAAAGTTGACCAGGTAGAAAGGATTTCTTCTTTTAAAGATTTGTTTAGCTCATTTAAGTATATGCCAACAAGTCATAACCAGATGTTCAAAAATCTAAATTCAATCTCTCAAGGTAGAAACATTAGAATCTAAGGATCTTGCCACATAAAAGTAAGGTTTTTCCTTAGGGAAAAGCAGTGGTTGGAAGAGAGAGATGTGAGAGTCAGACACTAGTCATTGGCAAGAATTTATACACATGGAAGGCAGCCAGGCGCTGAGTTTCCCAGAGCCAACAAAACAACTGTGTGTGCACTTGGCTTTTGGTTTTCATTTGGTTTAGTCACTCTGTGTCCCTGTGTGGAAGCTCCACTTACTATTCTGTGCTTGCTCCTCTTTTGCTCCCATATCTCACTGAGTGAGTCAATCAGATTCATCACTTGGTTTCATGGTTAAGTTGCGGCTTCTTACTTTCATATTTTTAAATTTATAATTAAGAGCAGCTTATTATTTACCTTTGTATTTTTAAATAAATACATAGTTGTGATCAAACTGGGTTTTAGCTGATTATAAAGCTGATATTCTTAACGTTTGACATAAGCACCATGAATCTGTCAGGTCCATAGGCAGAGTTTCATGACCTAACTTATTACTTCCTTCCCCCTTCACTGTTTGAGTCTTCACTTTAAAAAATAAAATGAGCAAAAATAAAATTGTTTTCCACATTATTTACATTTACAATATTTCTCCACCCCAAAATATTTCATGAGTGTTGCCTATCACCTGTGTTACTTAACATGAATTATCAAGGTGACTGTGAATATTACGTATGACTATAATTCATGCTAGTGTTTTGCCTATTTCATCTGCTTAAAAAATACCTAGAAGGAATAAGCAGAAGCACTTAAAAATATTTTTTAAGCAAAATCGTCCAAGGAAGGACTGTATTTCTCTTCCATGGGTGAGCCAAGGATCTGGTGGGAAGTTTAATTTGAGAACCATTTTATGAACTGGAGAATTAGGAATGAGTGGTCATTGGCACTTTTTATACTCTCTTTTACAAAGTAAAAAAATAAAATAAAATGGAGAGAAAGGAAATATAATCAGAATTGGTGCATAGAAGATACTGACCTAGGAATGGTGAGGCTCCAACTCTGAGGCAGAAGGTAGAAAGCATCAACCGCAAATGGAGAGAAACACCAGATCCCATACTGCAGGCAATGCTTTCTTGAATATAAGAGAGCTAGAGACATTCAAGACAAAGAAAGGTGGGTATTTTCCTTCATTCAAGTAAGATTTGGAAGACATATAAGTCAGGTAAAGAGGAAATATGAGATGGACCCATGAAGGCCTCGGACATAAGATGAGATGAGGTCAACATGCCCTGTTTTGATCAGGTTAGGTCCTGTGAATCTGCGCAACATCAAACTAATTAACATGTATACATTTCACATCAATGTAGAGTGTAATTCTCATCAACCACTGGAGAGGTTTTCCATCTTCAGCTTCTCATAGTCCTGCCTATATTAGCTTCACCCAAATGGAAAGGACAAAAAGCCAGATATGAAAGCTAGTCCTAAAACATAATACCAGGTCTACTGTAAATTGCTACCACTTCCTTATAAGAACTTGGCACACTATTAAGCCAAGTGGCTTAACTTTCTTGATTTCCTAAATACCTGAACAAGAGCAACAATAAAACACTGAGTTGATTGTTCTAATTTTCTTTGCTTTGCTACTCTCAAGAAGTGCCAATCAAAACATGATTCATATTTCTGCTGAAATTAGGAACTACTAAAAATGTGGCTAAATTCCCCAAGGTATAATTTCCCTATCACAACCCAAAAATGTAATCAAGCAAAGTATATTTCAAAGTGACTCCTTTATGATTACTGGCATATAATCTACCCTTGAAAAAGGATTGTGGCATTATTTCTTTGTAATTTAATAGAAAAAAAATCATCAAAAGATGAAATGGCACTTTTATTGTTGGAAGTATGCAAATGAGAGTAACTTCTTCAATTGTGATAAGCCATCTTTCCCTGGAGTGACCAGTTAAAGGGAGACTGTGGAAGAGCCACATTCAATGTAATGAACAGAAAACGTTTTGAGAACTTAAATTTTCCTCATACCATTCAATATTTTCAAAATTGATCTACTCCCATGGCATACTTTATTCTTCACTTGAACAAAAAGCAATCCCATCAGCACACTTGTATATAGACACAGCTTTTAGTCAAATAAGGAATGGATTTAAGTCCTTAGACTTATTGGATATAAATATTTCACCAGAGGAGACAGGAAACTGAAATTACAGAAGAGTGGGAAGAACTGGGAGCACAAGGCCCAAGGCCTGGAGGAAATAGGAGTGAATGTGGTAAAACAGGATCCTGTAGGGCTACCCCTTCCCCCAAGTCTGAGGAAAAGAGGTGAGGGTTGCTGCATGCAGATATACCCACAGGGGTGGAAGCAGGAAGCTGCAGAAGTTCATGCCTGGCACCTCAGTCTCTGGGAGGTGACGGAAGGAAGAGGATGGTCCCTTCGAGGAAAAGGAGGGGTGGGGCTAGATGGGATGAGGGAATATGAGGAAACAGGTCATGTATGGGGGCAATGCCCAGCAGGATAAGAGAGAAAGCTGACTAGGAACATATGGAAGGATCTCGAGCCCCAAGATACAAACCAACGTTTGAGATTCTATTTGAAAAGGAATCCATCTACGAACTCAAGTTGGTGCCTTCAATCTTCTTTGTCACCTTCCCTTCTAGGGATCTTCTTTCCTGTCTATAAAATGGGACGACAACTAAATGCCTTCTGAAAGATGTCCAGCGCCAGATTTCCACAATTTTCGCTTTACATTTCAGTCATTCTTTCAAAATACAATCTAGAGAGTGCCTGACTTAAAAATAATATTGACATTAAAATCATGCTAGAAAAAATAAAGCCAAAATGATTGGGCAATGAACTAATACTTAAGTCCAAATTAAATGGCATTTGATTATGAAGTAAGTTAAGATATACATTCAGGTTCAGGAGTAGGAAGTTAAACCATTTATCTCCAGGTTTATGTTTTTTGAAAACAAACCAAAAAAATTATAATGGCCAGTATGAAGCAAAACAAAATCTGTTCTGAAAGGGTCTCCCTGGATTATATCCTAATTCATCACAAAATTAAGCACAAACTGAAACTGATAATACTTGGGGTAGATCTTAAAATCTAATTAGTAGATTTACTAGTAATTCACCATTTCTTAGATTTAAATTGGGTCTTGTTACTATTCATAATTTATGAAAACAAAATCAATCAAAATAATTACAATCCATTCCAAATGAGTGAAATTATTTATTTATACTCTACCCCCCGAAGAGAGAAAGAAACTTTTTCTATAATTAAATGCATTGCTTATTAAACCAATTTCCATGGTCAAAATGGATATGGTTTTGTTGTTGTTGTTAAGGGATTTATATTTATTGAAATTTACCTAAATCATGACTATTTAGACAAATGTTAAATGGTTAAATAAATATCTACAAACAAATACTATAGTAAACTATTGGTTCTTGTTTTAAAGAAAACAGGAAATCTACTTTTTATGAATAATTTTAAATTCAGAAAACTATCTCTATAACACAGATTTACCTCAACAATTTTTTTCTAGTTACCCTTTTAGCCTAAAGAGAAACTCTGAGGGCATCATATTTTCTTTACAACGAACAATAACTCAGTTTACTGGCCTGAAACTTCATAAACCATAGAATGAAACCCTCTCCTGATGTGTTAATCAGCCAACCTCAGATCCTCAATGAATTCTATCGAGTTGCTGGCACCTAGGGAGAGACATTGCACAGGGTGCTGGGGAAGGACGAGACAAAGACCTCAACTGTGAAATTGGCCCTCCAAGACCAAGGCTAGAACATCTTCAGAAATTCACATTTGAAGGTGTTTATCTGTAGCAGGGTGAGATGGAACTGAGTCACTCATATCCCACATTGGATGAGAGAGCTAGCTCAAAAAACTATGCTCATGGAAAAGAAGGAAACTAACAGCCCACTTGGCAATTGACCCTTGAACAAAATATGCTTTAAATGATTTCCCAGCATCTCTCCCGCTAAAACAGTCCATGATTTAGAAACATTTTAGTGAGGTTGATCTGGTTTCTATTGCAATTATTATGACAGTACTAAACTAGAGTGACTGGTCATTCATTTCTCTATATATTATTTTACAAAAGAGATGTAAATTAAATGAGCTTGGACAGTTTTACAGATGCTGACATGTTTGCAAATTTTCACTATGCTTAGAAGTATCAGCTATGAACAATACTAGCAGGAATATCTTCTGATAACCAACTTAGGTAGACATTCTGCTCGCATACTATCCAAATCACAGTCAAACTGAAGACAAGCATTAAGCAAGTTCAAAACAGGGTTATTTTCAAAGTTCCCATGTTAACTGTAGCATACTAGGGTTGGAAAGGAACGTATCTATTACCGACCAAGAACAAGGTTAAAAGTATACTTCCTATTCATAGAAGCTTTTGGCTTGCTCCCCAGTCCAAATTTTCCTGGCCAAGGTATCTTTAATATTTTTCCAGAAATGGGGGAAAAAAGGAAGACTAGATCAGTCTGCAACTGGTTTCCTGTAGAAAGTCCTCTAACGTTCCCAGAAAGATTACAGCATCTCGTGACATAGTCTATAAATACATTTTTCCATAGGTTTTCACAATGACTTATATCCAAGACTAAGAGTTTTCCTCATCCATTTGACATTTAGGAAGTATAACCAAGTTCTGAGTCACTGCATATTTGATAATTCCTCCAGAACTTTGACCAATGAAAAATGTCACTGATTATATTATGTAGCCTTCTTATTCTTTGTTGTTTTCCATTGTTTGCCTAGCTGCTGCTTTGTATTTTTCAAAGTTATTTTACTATATAACTTTATAATGGCTTTTATAACTGGTTGCCTCAAAGACTGGTTCTCCTGAAATACTGTCATTATTCAATATATAGTTCATTTAATGAGCACCTACTGTATGTCAGGCCCTACACTATGCCTTGAGGATACAGGGATAAAAGGCTTCAAAACAGTGACAAGTAAATAAGCAATAAAATACATGCCAGACTGATTTGAGAGTAAAAAGGAAGGGGCCCATAATCCTAGTTTTAGGAGTGAGGATGGGGAGTGTCAGAGATCTCACCCGGGTATCTGAATGGACACTGGAAAGATGAGTCATTCTGGTCAATAGAGTGAGAAGGAAGTAGGAGAGACAACAGCACACTCATTAAACTTGAAGAAGTTTGGTCAGGCTGGAGGCAAGGTGTGCGTTGAGGACAAGGAGAGGCAAGAGATGGAGCTATAAAAGTGGACAAATTATAGGTTATGAAGGGCCATGCATTTTTTGTGTATTTGAAAAGAAAAAGAAAAAGAAAAAAAAAAGGCACTGAATACTTTAGTGTAAGAAAGTGACATAAATAGGTTTCCTTTATAGAGATAGGACTAGGGAGGCAGCTATGTGGGAAACTGAAATGGAAGGGAGGAGGGAGGCAGGAGGGGCTGCAGCCAAGAACCCCAGCTAGGCTTCAGCACCATGAGAAAACAGTGGTGAATTCAAATAAAGCAGAGGGGATGGGGATGAAGAAGGGCAGACCCAATCAATCTGAATGAGTGTGAATGAGAGATAGAACTTGAGGCTTACTTGCCTTTCAAGAAGCTAGCAAACACCAGAGGAGAAATGGGTTTTAGATGATACTGAGTTTAGCTTTGGACATTCTGAACTTGAGATGCCTATGGTAAATCAAGGCACAATGGCAGAGAGCTGAACATATGGACTCAGAACTCCAGAAAGAAACGTATGGCAGGAGTACAGAATTGCCACGAGCAGTTAGGTAGTAGGTAAAAACCACAGAAGAGAATGAGACCACACAGCCTAAGCGTGCAAGAGTAAGAGAAAGCTGGGAAATGTCTATGTTTAAGGGCAAATGGAGGAAATACAGCCCACAAGCATACAGCCTACAGCATAATGAGTGACTCACCATGGAGGTGTAAACCAAGATAAACTGATGATCTGAGGCCAAGGCGAAAAAGTACCAAGAAGGAAATGATAACAGGGTAAAAAGGGGCAGAGCGGACAATGAAAATCAGGGCAGAGAAACACATTGGAAATGGAACTCAAGAAATCTGATTACACTAGAAAATCAGTTGTGGTGAGTTGCTTCTCATAACGAGAAGGTAATCTGCCCCCTAAAAACAGACTTGTCCTAGAGTTACATTGTATAAAAATCACAGGCTTGAGAATCAGCTAGATCTGGGTTTGAATTATAGTTCCTCCAGTTACTAGCTACGTTTTAGTAGAAAAGTTGTCTAATTGCTCTGTGCCTCAGTTGCCTTATTTCTAAAGAGGGATAAGAATAACCATATCATGGTTATTTTGCATATTAAATTACGGGAGACAACATATATAAGAATACCTAGTGCACTGTCTAGCACAAAATAGTCACTAAATACATCAGGTACCTTGTTAGATACACATAGGCACATGTCACATACAGATCAGTCAAACCTAGGGAAGACTTCCACCAAGTTGAGTCTTCATTCATCTACCTAATTTGAGTATCATCCTAAAATGAGTGAAAGCTGCATCTGAATAATAACTTGCAGGCTGACAGGAAATAAAATCAGCTCTTTTAGAAATGCAGTCTTACAGGCTACACCCTGATTCCTTGAAAGTCTTCATACCTCTCACAGGGATGAGCATTTGCTTACAGACACTAAATAAATCATACTAGCTTGTCACAAGCTTAAATACAATAGAAATAGATATTAACCTAATGAGTTTATTTTTAAAAAATAAAGGAACAAATACCTGTCTAGCAATAAGCTTTTCCCCTTAATTATGAATCTGGGACATAGAATAAAGTAGCCAAAAGCAGTCAAATGAATTATAATGTGCTTCAAGCCCAAGCACTAAAAGAAATTACGTCAGGTCTCCCTCAAAAAATAAGAGAGAAAGCAGCAGAAAGTTTTAAAATTTAAATTTAAAATTCAGACTAAAGCCCTGTATTGGTACTAGACTACTTCATGGAACTGTTGTTCCATGTGATCAAAGAAAACATAATTAAGAGATTATTAAATTGGAGCTGGGATATATTGTTTTTGTGATTTAATACATTTTAAAGGCTATTTGTTAGGTTAGGGTAAAGACTTCTTTCACATTTGTTCTGAGATAATATCTTTGTTGCCTAACATACCTGATTTGAAAGTACACTACATCCACCGCAAGAAAAAAAGTGAAATGTACAAAAGTATGGAAAATAAAGAGTTGGTTTAAGGACACAGATAAACCATGCATAAAAAGTCGACATAGATGTGGAGGGAAGAGCCCTTCTATTCATCTGGGCACCTACGGCTCCTGCCATACAAGGCAACGAAGTGGCTCTAGTCAGACCCAATGCAGACATCAGCAGGCAACTCAGTTTCTGTGGAAAATGTCCTTTTTGCCGCCCTTGACTTCTGTATGTGGAGGCACATCTGCCGCACCCTGAGCAATACACAATTCTGTAAATACACAGCATTAATTTCGTTTCATTCACCGGACCCTCAACTTATTCACAGCCAAACTGAAAGGACACTCTGAGAAAAATGAAGTTCTGTATAGGAAAAGGAGTAAAGGAAAATGGCTAGGAAAAGCATCACACTGAGTAGTACTGATAAGCAAGACTGATGGCTTCAGATTTCTCTTTGTGTTTACCAACAAAAGGCAGCAAGCAGTCGCAGGCTCGGCTTGTTCCAGTGAAAAATGAAGCAGGGTTAGTAGATTGCCTACCTCCAAAAACGGCTTTCTAGAACACCAGCTATCTTTTCCCGGTCTAACATCTTCTGGGTCCACTGAACTGTAGTCTATCTTTGGTAACACAATTAGAATTTATACCCACTTTGATAAACACATGTATGTGCTTGTGTGTTTGCTTCAAGAATAACAAGGCCTTCCGAATAAGGGTAGATGATCATGGAAGATGTTATCCACAGTATTTATGCAACCAAGTAAACGTATGAATTTTCAGAGAGGCAAAAATATCCGCACTCAAGTAGCTGGTATCACTAAACATTCATATTCTTCAAATACCAAAGACTGAAAAATGAGCAGCCACAAAACAAAATAGGAGGAAAAAAAAAAAAAGAAGAGGCCCATTCATAACCACAATCAAGCATGAATAATTACCAATTTTGAATGTAAAGATCATTCAAACAAACATAACTGATGGATAATCTACATAGGGTGCAAGTCAAAGTAAAGAGACAGTCCACTTTAGAAAGTGTCTAGTGAATTGATTTAACAAGTTTAATGTGAGCATCAGTGTGGGGCTATTACTGATCGTAAGCTTTACTGATGTTATTTGTTCGCTTGGAAAAATACCGCTCTTTGGAATGAGCACATTAAGGCTAAAATTGCAGAGAAAACCCTATTACAACTTTATTGCTGGCAAATTGGAACCAAACCTTGTCTGTATATCAATTACTTAGAGTTACCGCAGAGATAAATCCTTTTTTTTTCCTTTTTTTTTTTTTTTGTATAGGCTCTATCTTGAAGACAGTGATGAGAAACTCCTTATTATACCCTACCAACATCACTAGGTTTTCTTAGCAATTTCAAGGAATTGTCAATTAAGTTCTTTTTATTAGGTTTCAAAAGCTGTTAAGTCAAACACAAATCTATCATAAGGCTTGTAACAGCATGTGATTTAGACACATTTCAACGCTTCACTCCTTCATTATCTACCTACCCCAGTGCAACTGCCAAGTTCGAGTAAAGTAAAGGAATTTCTTCTTGATTATCTTAGGTTCACAGAAATTTGGAGTAAGTGGCCACTTGTTTGTATCAAATGCTCTACCGAACTCCCATTCTTATTAAAAGCAGAGGGGGAGGGCAATAAAAGTTGTATATATGTATAGATAAGGGATGGTTTTGCTTCCAAACTCATTACAGTGGGGGAAACGGGTTTGATGCAGTTACCCAGAGTAGTAGCCACTCAAAAAGCATATGGATTTTTAAAGCAGTAGTACAAATGTGTCCATTTTTTTGCTGATTTCACTTGTGAACTTTGAAATCATTAAGAAAAAGCATCAAGTCATCCCTGTGGCAATGGATAACACCGCCCCATACAGCGGCAAGAATCATGGGAACATGTAAGTAGTTGTCCTTGCTCCCTGACCTAAGAAAGGGTAAGTGCTCTGAAAGGACAATCCTGCAGGTCTCCAGGAAGAAGGAAAGAGTTAGTACCCTTGGAAGAGCAAAACAACAGAGGTGCGTAGAGGTCAGCCCCAGAAGCAGCTGCTCCTTTGACCTTCTAGACAGACAAATAGGGATTAATAGGAAAGGAAGACAAAAATGGCACATAATTCTAGAGAATAAATATGGTCCAGTGTTATTCAGGAGTCTTGCACTGGAGGCATTCCACAACATTCACATTTCAGTTGAGAATGTTAAAAAAAAAAAAAAAGGAATTAAAATGGAGTAAAGGCCATGAGCACCCAGCTGAAGAATGTTCTGTTCTTTAGTTTGACTCTTCGAAGTAATTTTGACAATTGGCTTCACTTTTGAAAAAAAAGGCAAAAATTAATAAACAGCTTTTTACATAATCTTAAATCCCTTGACCAACTTTCTAAATAAAAATAAGTACTGTTCTAATCTTCTAAAACTTTAATAGTCTCTAGATAAATATTTAAATTTAACATGCTTCCCAAGAAGTGTCAGCAATTTGAGCTTGGTTCTTGGGACTGCAAGCTACTAGGGTCAATTTACTTACACCATGTATGTTCAAAGATAAGCAGTTCTGTAAACCCAGTTCTAGAAGCAGGAGTTCTGAACCCAGAAACAGGGGTCAAAGAATAACAGGAAGGAAGTACGCATGCCACACTGAAAAGGCAACACATCTGCAGAATTCCAAAAGGCATCTACTGTACTCTCAGACTTTCACCGCTATGGTTTTGTAAGAATTCTCACTGTGAATTTAGGTTCCATAGCATTTTGCTATAGCTTAACTACTTGGTCACAGGCTAACGACATTTGAAGAGGAGGAAGGTCAAAGGTATTATTATGGTGGTGACAACCAATCACAGCAGGAAAAAATAAGTTTTATTTATTACTCTTAATACAAGAAACCTTTACTGTGGAATATTATTGCACTGTCACTACACACCAGAGATTTTTAATCCCCAATCATTTCAACATATTTTACAGTTCATTACCTTTCCAGCTAGTATTGCAGGAAGGACTCTCCTGAGCCTATACAAAAGCATTAAAAAATCTACTCTTTTTACACTCATATTTCAACCACACAAAATACTGAATAGGGAATTTGAAAGAGGCTAAAAACTTGTATATTTCAAATGAACACTAGAATAGAAATATACATCTCATCATCAATTTTAAATCCCTCCATTAAAGATTAGGACATCTAAAATTATGAATCATGGAAAGAAAAGGAGGCTGTGAAACATACAGATGAGAATTTTAAATTGGTTTTTGACTAGCAACATGGCAGTGTCCAGACTAAACAAGACAGACTACACACCCTTTGCCAGCAGCACACACAACCCTGCAGCCGATACGAAGTTATGTTACCTTTCGAAAGAGATTACCTGCTACGATGCTCCTAAGTTCTAGTAAGTGTCACTGTGAAAAGGTAAGCAGTTATATCACTGTGAATTTTGTTCAGTAAAAACCTATCACTTACGGTCATTTTTCACACATAGGAGCTCATGCATCTTGCCCTGCGTGGATGGAATTTAGACTTCATCACAACTGTACCCTGACAGAAGTTGTCTAGTTATCTAGTTGTCTAGTTATCTACATCATGAAAATATAACCCACTTTTTAAACACTTCTGGATTCTGCAAATGCTGCTCTTCTAGATTTGGGTGCTGGTCCTTGCAGGTGCAGCATGAACTTGAAAGCAGACATTAAGGTAAACTTATATTCTCTACAGCTCTTACCTAGTAACCCACACTTCATTATTGAGGATAATTTCCACAAAATAATAATAAAAATTGCTCTTGGCAAATAGGTTTTAATTAAAAATAATTCTACAGTTTCTACAAGAGTCCTCCTAAAAACCCTTCCTCTCATTAATGAAGAATGTTTGAAGTTAAATTGTTTAATCTCAAACTTGAATATGACTTATTATTTGGAAACTGTGACAAATACATAATAGGATACAGTTGTTTTACCAACTTGCAGTGAATTTCCCTGAAAAGTAACAAGAATTTAAGGGAAAACCTGCTTCAATGCAAATACCATACTGTTATTACATGTTGCAATTGCTGGGATCATAAAGAGTTTCCACTGTCGGCCTTTATTTTTTTTAAGGAAACCAATGTCTCTATTTCAAAATAAATAAGCCCAAAGCCTTCTCCTTATTTTTGAGTAAAGAAAAAGGCCATTCTGGATATTTCTAAAGATCTCATCAGAAGAAAAAGAATGTAAAAAAGAAGCAATGCCCTCTATTCATAAATGAGCTATCTGAGCTACTAAGAGGTTTAGATGGTGTCCCTACAGAGCTGACACCTGAAATTCCTCTATATTCACAAATGTATTTAAAAAGAGAAAACATGATAATTAAAATTAGAAACAAATGATTACATCAAATTAACACAGGTAATAATGGGGAGGGTGAAGAATAGGTAGTAAAAATATTTACTCAACATTCAAAAAAATTTTAGAATATAAAGAAACTTGCACAAATAGAGCTCTAGGAAGTTCTACCTTCACCTACTATTTCATTAGCAAATCTTAGATTAATGAGTCTATGATTCCAGGAATAATATGTTCCCTTCCAAAGACTAGAACTTGAGCAGATCAAGCAAGTACTCTGGTGAGAAGAATCAAAGCCCCGAAGGTAGGTGAGCACTGAGCTCCTACCAGGAGTCGGGTGCCGTGTGCTGCCCCCATCCAGGTTATCTCAGGTGGTCTTCACCACAATCCTCTAAGGTGGCCTGAGTAGTCTCAGTTACACAGACAGGGAACCCGAGGCTCAGAGCATTTCATAAACTTGCCCAAGGTCACAAAGCTGGTTAGTGGCAGAGCCAAGCTCCGACCTCAGGTCAGGGGACTTCTAAATTCATGTTCCTGCTGCCAACTATTAAGCCGCTAAAGGGAGAAAGAACAAAAACTAAAAGGCAAGATATGCTTTTGTTTGCTTGTTTTTAAAGACAATGGAAATTTGTGAATCAGCTAGATTTTTTTTAAAGTTTGCTACTGATAACCAAAAATTAAAACATGATTTAGTGCTGAGACTGTACACTGGCTACAAAGCTTAAAGTTATGACTTGTCCAACTATTTTTTAAAAATTCAGCAGAGCATGAGATAGTTTTGGAATTCCTCACTAACACACTGTTAGGAAAATGTTTACTTTGACAGACAACCAAACAGGGCTTAGAGGAAACCGTAATGGGTCCTTACAATGGCCTGTCTCACTCTACAAAATTTAAATCCAGTTTGGAAACTGCTTACTGCCGAATTCAAGAACATTCCTTATGAATGATTGGGGGTGGGTAGAGCATATCCATCTCTTGTTCTGTTTTTGGTCTGGTATCTTACTGCTGGTAGAAATTTACATTATCAATTATTTCAAAGTAACCTACTTTTCAGCAGGTTACTTTAAAAGAATACAGTATCTTGGCAACAGACACCCTCCTATTGCAAAACCAGCTGAGAGGCACGTATCTGGTTGAGGGGATCAGGAAAAAGAATCAGCTTGGAATGAGAAGTTAGGTCAGAGACCAACAGCATATAAATTAAGTACTCTCAATCTGGAAATTGATTATCTGGTACTGAATTGTGGTTCTTCTAACTGGCTAGTTCTGGATCATGAAGATTAAATGAGATAACCCATGGAGTACCCTTAATGCAGCCTGGCACATAGGCATAAAGGCTTTAGTAATATTAGTTACCATCATTATTATTCTCAAATCAGACTGATAATTACAATGGCCTAGTAGATTTCTAATGAAAATTCTGAATCAGGTAGTCTGACTGAGACTACAGATGCTATTTCATGAAAGTTTTTCAGTTGTATCAGGAGAGCTGCCAAAGATAGGAACCACTGGCATAGAGCTATGGTTTTCAAACAGCTTTCTGAGTATTTTGTTTGTATGTCAAGGTAATATTTCCTTAAACCAAAAAGACCCACAAAAAACAGAAAACAACCAACAGGTTGGAAACCATCAGCCTACAGAAAAATCATTTCTCCCCAAAACAAGTACCTTTGTACTTGTCTTTACAAGGTCAGAAGAAACAATGCAGGGAAGGGATGTCCACTCAAGTGGACAAGAGTAAAGTGGCCTTTACTCATGCAATGTTGAGTCAGGGCTTCAGTCTCCAGGAGGTGAGATGAGACAAGTATGAACAGTTACAGGCTCTGGTAACGTGGTAGAGTTGAAACAGTACTGAACTGATCGAAATAGAGTATTCCATTACTGACTATACCACACAGAGGCCACGTGGCCACAGGGTCAACTTCTCTTGGCCTGCTTCATCTGTAAAATGGAGATAATGAGATCACATGATCTCAGTATTTTGAGTAATGTTGATGCATCCGAAACTCTCTCCTTTCCTTGCTCACCTTCTCCAATCTTTAGCTTACTTTGACTAGGAAGTTTGAAAACGGTAAGAATGAACAGTGGTTCACTAAGGTCATTTCTGTTTTTATAAGCAATCTCTGTAGACTCAAGACACCACCATATATTTTCCACCTGAGCTGTGGAAAGAACAATCATTAGTAATTTTATTACAAATGGGCACTGACTTATGCACCACTTTCAGAGAAGAAAAAAATAGGACAGGTAGTCATACAAAAATCTGAAATTCCCATGGCTTCCTGTCTTTTACAGCAGAAGCATTTGACACTTCTGCTGTCAAATGTAGAAAATCCAATTCATCTTGAATTTGAGAAGGTTACAGTAAACCAAAATATATCTTGTATTCTTCTTTTTTTATTCTTAATACTATTCTTTTTCTATTCTTTGTTCTGCTCAGTAAGTTTCGATCTTATTCTTCTTCACCAAAAGGTTGAGCCTTGAAATACCATAATATAACCACAACAAAATCATAGCCTTTTCTGAGTTATTAGTGTATCAATTTGAAAAGAAAATCCTGTAAAGGAGAGTTCTAAGTGGTCTTTCATCAGAATTGCTACTTGCAAGGGTTTACAAATGGCGAAGTTTATCGCTTATTATTTAAAACATGAAACTTTTTTCATGTAACATCAATATGCATGTCTAGAAGCTTGTTTAAGGAAGCTATTCACCATGCAAAGTTTTAAATGCACAGAATCAAAGAACAATTTTTGACATTTTGATTCATACATGCTTATAAAGCTCCAAGACAACATGGTTTAATTATAAAACATATTTCTACTGCCTTAGTCATGCCAATTAAATTTGATTGGATACTTTCTTTATTCAACAAGCCCCTTTCATGTCATTTTAATTTACTGTCAAAGCAGCCTGAATATTGGAAACTAAATTATTTACTACAGCCCATAAGCCAATAATGTTCCATTTGTCTCATACAGAGGGAGACTAGACTAACAAGATTATTAAGGACATTACTTGTAATAGCGAATGTCCTTCACTTTATTTGAGCTTCATGCTGTGCTTTCAGAGATCATACTTCAAAAGAGTTCCATTTCATTCCGTCACAGAACCTCTGATATAAATTATGCCCCACTCCCTTTGTAATATTCTGATCATAGAGAAAGTGGACCCAATATTGTTGGGTTGAAATGGAAGCACACTCTTCTAAGAAAGCTACATAGTTTATTTGTGTTAAACACCTTTGATGCGCTCCCTTGTGCCAATACTGCAAAACAGGGAGAAATCAGTTGAATTTGTCTCATATTTCACACATTAAATTCACAAAAGCATTTTGTTTTCACTGTCTTGAATACAAACAATGCTTCTAAGATTCTCAGATATATAAGTAAATCAATAATTTTAGTTTTCAGAAAATCATAGAGAGTTCATTAGGCATTATGTATCTGGACAGACACTTCATGCAGGGCTCCATTATTGTGAAATCCTAGAAAATGAATTAAAATGGCTCAACCAGAAGCACTCTTAAAGGCAGAGAAAATAAATAGAGCTATAGTGAACTCTAATATGCCCATGGAATTCTGCTGAGGCTAGCCTCACGCTAAGACTTATTTAACATCTTCATTAGTGGTCTGGAGAGGGAGGAAACACATCAATTATATTCACAAATGGCAATTAATTGGGAAGTGTTGTAATTATTAGTATAAAAATGAAAAAGAACACAAAGAGGGCTATAGAGGCCAAACCCACAGAAAAAACTTCTAAAACAGCAACTGATCAGTCAATTAAAAGGCTATGTGAGAGCAGAAATAGTAAGTCCCAAAGAGGTGCTTGGAAACAACATTTTAAAAGCTCACAAAGTGATGTCAGACTAGGAACCGGCTGTAAAACAGTTCAAAATAATGGCCAAAAAGGGAGGTGGGGTGATGTGGTCTCTCAAGAGAGGAAAAATCAGAGACACCAACCCTTGGAGAAGTCATGGGGAGAAAACAAATGTTCCCTTGCCTTCTACAATGATGAACCAGAGATGATTAAAGAAGAATATCAATCAGAAAAAAGAGTAAACTATTTTATAAGTGCTTATAATAATATATTTTATAATGTGCTTACTCTAGCTCAATGATAAGTGAAAATTTCATAGACAAAGGTGCAAATACAAAGGAAGGCTTCACTGCATGTAATGAAATTAGACAATGATTCTTTTTATATAACTCACAGTGCTCCAAAAATTCTTTAATAAGGCTTAGAGGGGCATAGGAAATATAAAATTAGAAGTGGGTAAGAAAGGAAAATAATAGTAGGGATACAAAAATAGAGCCAGGAATTAGCCTAATATAAACATTTATTTTGGTTTTAAACCAGATAAATGTTGAGTCGAAAGCGATATTCTGTGAGTGAACAGAGCAAACAGCAAAGAGTTCCAGCTTTCCAAGTGAACCTCTTCCTGAATAACGTATTTCAGATATCCTGGGATATCACAAAAGATTATGAAATCATTCTCTCTCATATGCATGCTTCTGTGCAAGGTAAAACAATTCTACCATAATAATAGAAAGAATTACACTGTGCAATTGATGTAAAGCACATTCTCTCCAGTAATGTGAAATAAGCTATTTAGCAGTGCTTCAATCATTAAGCAATCAACCATCTTTTGATAAAGGAAAATATAGTAGGCCCTTAGCCACATTTGAGGGGTTCTATATGCTACAGTTAAAAGCAATGTGTTCTCTCATAAGTTTTTCTTCAGTTACCGCACTGTTTAACTCAATTATGAAAAGGAAATCTATTTCTAATTTTGTTGAAGTAAATGCTTGTGAAGGGAGCAAACTGCACTTTCTAGGCTATAGGTCTCAATTTTGATGCTGGAGAACACAAGGTGACACTCCTGTACCCGGCTCAGATTTACACGATCATGGGCAAATATTTCCAGGCAAATGCAGCTATAATGTTTATGTTAAAAACAACAGGTTATGACAGCAGTCGGATGTTCTATATCCCTCAAGTGTTGAAAATAAATTGTTTCTTTTTGCACACAAGAGATGGAGATTACCAAGGTGAAACATGACAGAAAATTTGTAGAAAATGATCTTGTCTGTAAGCAAGGCTTGCTCCCTGGTACTGGTTGATAAAACCGTACCCCACAGGACACTGTGTGTTGCCTTAATGAGTCAAATGACAACGAATTTCGAACAAAGAGCCTTGAAAAGATGGTTTTGTTGTTATCTGTCCTCTATTAAAATTCTACTCAACTTAAAATGACAAAGTTTTGAGTACACACACTGCCTAGAGACAAGTTTTTATTTTCTCTCGAGATGGTGGTAAGTCTGGCACACATTGGGTTCTCAGTGGTGATCTGGCAACTATGTGGATGAATTGGTTCTCGATAAGCTCACACATCTTTCCTACCCCCATCCCCTCCTTCTCCTGAAACTCCACATTATTATCACTTAACTAAAAGAAAACCAGTATTTCTCAGCACCAACACACTGAGAGCTCTTCTCACCTCCTCTCCCCTCAGAGCCCCACCAAGAACAAGCCAAAAAGTAACACATGTGAAGCCAACTATACACCATTTTAAAAAATATAAATTTGCTGATATCATTTTAGGTCACCCTAAACCCTCTCAATTCTTGATCATATACTTATTTTCATGACTGACACAACCTCGTACCTGAAGGACACTGGATGAGCAAAAACGATTTGTTACGACCCTCAGGACCTTGGATAACTTGCAAAAGTTGAGACTTTACCCCAACTTGTATACACATTAGTTACAGCTGACTAAATTACCAGACATTACACATGAAGCAAGACTTTCCATATTCATTTTATATGCCATTCTGTGATTTATTCCTCCATTATTAGACCATTTGCCTTGGTAAAAGGGCTAATTACTAAATTCACTAACACAAATGGGAAGAACTAACTCATCGTGCTGCCCCACTAGGTAAAAGTTACAAGAATTTCATTACAGCCTTGATTCAATTAGACTTGGATTTCATTCCAATAATATATGTCTATAGACAGTATCATCTTTTGTCATTTTAATTTCTTAAGACTTTGGAAATAACATGTGGTAGAAAATTAAATAAAACATTACATTTTAGGTCATTCAAACCACTTGAATTTTTTAAATGCAGGATTCATTTTCCCTCTGCATCAACAATGATTCATCTTCCTGATCCATGATATATTTAATCTGAAACTTAAACATAACCATTAACAGTTTATTCAGGAGAGTTGTTTTATAACATTTGTCTGCAGGACTACAGAAAGGATAGAAATAGAAACCAACTAGTAATTGTAAGAAACAAGCAAATGTTTTCAACAAAATGATCACATTTTTAACTCATTAAATCATTTTCCATTTATATGCATACTGACATAATTCATTATTGCCATATTTCCTACTTGAATATTATCAATATCAGCTCTAACATTTATAATCCTAGAATTATCTGGGGTTTGCAGGTAATATGTTTACAATCTCAGTAATTTCTTTGGAGTTAATATCACATATTTCTTAACTCCAAACTGAACATGAACAAAGGCATGCCTTGTAGACTTCTGATTTATCAATCATTTGTCTTCTCAAACATGATACTTCATTTTCTGTGAGCCGATCAATGTTTTAAATTTTTTTTTTTTTTTTTTTTGCTATTTCATTTTGAAGAATGTGCTATGAACTCAAAAGATTAGATCCCTTATGCAAGGATGGAAATGTATACTACATTCTGCTGTGAAAATGTACATGCGAGAAACCTAACATGTATAAATATATCGTAAAGATATGCATTTTAATGTTGTAATTATAGTGTATGCAAAATGCACAGTATATATACTGCATTCAAATATTTTAATATACTTATCTTCTTTATGTAAATATCTATGCATAAGTGTCTATAAATAAATTTGTAAGGTAGAGTGAATAACATTTCAACATAGAAAAATATATGTATATGCAAATCCATAGATATATATGTATGCATGTCTATTTTCCTGATTGAACTTTATATACTACCCTCCATTTTGACTGAAACAGTGAAATAACTAGCATGTTGCCTCTGTGAAGCCGAAAGCAATTTCCTTTTCTAATTTTAGTTATGCAAAGCCTATGGGCATCATCAGCATTTAGTAATTAGTTTTATAATTACTGCTGTTTTGCTCACTGTCATTCAATTTTTCTTACAACATGGTCTGGGATTGAAACATCCCACATCCACAGCTGTGTAAATTGCTATCCATTTATAAGGCAAAAAAAGTAAAGTTCCACATTCATCATTATTCAGTCAAGAACACGTTGCTGGTACTTAGGTGATGCCTTCAGTGCGTGAGTTACCCCGTAAAACACCATGAAAAATGGCATTCCAAATTCCAGGAAGTGCTCTCTAATAAAGTAGAGAGAGAATATGAAAGTTGCCACAATAGTAAGATTATATCGAAGAGAATGATGAAAAACGAGAAATCTAAAGTTTGTGACGTCAAGGCAAGCATTTAAAATGTTAAATACTACTTCCTTTCTATAGGAAAGAAAAAATGAACACATGCATATGTATCCGTAGTTGTTGATCCGCTGTGTTTAAAACGATTTGTGTTTCTTCTAAAAAGTAACTAAAGCCTAAGAAAGGTTTCAATCAGGATAGATTAAATTTTTCCTCAAACCCACTGAAAAAGTCAAAACCTAGCTCTCTACTTGGATACTTCAGTTTAGCTTCACAGATATGTTATAAAATCAAAACACTGATTTACCTCTCATGAAGACTGAAAACTTAAACGTTCGGTATAATGTTGCTGTGATAACTATTAACTTAAATACACTCTCCAAGTAACTCAGAGCGTTCTTTGAATGTATCTTTGAATATACTATTTGCAGCTACATTCTCTTAAGATTTGTGGAAAACCAAAACAAAATGATGTGATTCTCATTTCACAGACTAAAGTGTTTAGGCTGGACCTAGAGATGTTTATCAACCGAAATCACAGAGAGTTGGCTTCAAAGCCAGCCGTAAATCTCAGGGCATCCCTAGCTTGGGAAAATGCAACAACATGCTCCAGAATTAAGAGCCCATCTCACCTTGGACGATGCTCTTGTCTTTGTGTCTCAGTGTTCTCATCTGTAAAGCCACAGAGTACCTTTCTTCATAGGATCCCCGAAGGGCTGAAGTAGGATAACGATCATGAAGGCACACTAGGAAAGGACAAGAACTTTCCCGTGTAGCCACTGTGGTTCCAGAATGTACTCCTTTAGACCTCTGGCTACAGAGAAGGGCACTCGCCAGGACTGTTCTTTAGTTTACAAAGTAACTTACTACACCTGCTATTGAAGTCTCCCACAAATGCTTTCTAAGTTTTTAATATCAAGTCTTATTTCTACAAATAAATTACAAAGGTTTCAAGAGCAGAAATGAATCTTCTATTGCTTTTCTAACTCCAAGCACTGGCAACACACAGTAGGTGATTCAGTATAATAATAATATACTTATTATTCTAAGTGAATAAGTAAAACTACCATGAGGTAAGATACAGGAGGTAAACTGTTAATAACTGACTTTTAACTGTAAGTGACACACACAGGAGCAAGCCAGGACTTGAGGTGACACAATGGAGGACCAGATGATCAGGCTTTAATCTCATCCCACCATTTCTGAGCACATAATAAACACCTAAAATCCTTTCTTCCTTGATTCTTTTCCTGGAGAAAAAGAGTGATGAAATTCAGCAAGGAGAGAAGGCAAACCAGGACCAGCCCTGTCGTCTTTCTCACTTTAAACCCTGAGGCTGGGGAAGCAGCACCCGCTGATTAAGATGGCTAAAAGATACATCAAATAGATGCTAAATAGCTCTAAGAATTAGACCAACAAAACACTCATGCTCTCGTAGGGAAGATATGCTTGTAGCTAAAAGATTCTTTTGGTCCAATGTTTCTGAGAGTGTTAAAAATTCCAGATTCAAACCTTCTTATTTCCTCCTGAACTGAACATGAGTAGATTTGGACCAAATATTTCATTTCAAATATTCAAATATTTCTTTTCAAAACTATATCTTTTTTTGGGAATATATATGTGTGCCTCTACCATCTACTTAGAGATTCTCTGGTACCCGCCCCCCCCCCCCCCAGTTTTTATTGTCCCTCTCAAATATAAGTCAGAAAAGAACATTGAAGGGTTCTTTGAGGAAGGGACTAACACAGAGTTGTTGATTTTACTGTTACCACAGGCTTACAAGCTGCATTATGCTTGACCTGCTAGCTGCAGATTGCTAAGTGAATGAAAAAGAAAAGCCATAAACTGGACAAAAGCTAAAGAGATCAACCATTATTTCCGTGAACAAAAAAGCCACAAATTCCCACTCTTCATTCATACTACTGCTTAATTGATGCATGCAGGTAAAAGGACGCCAAACAGAAGACAAACAAGAAAGAATGAAAGGGTTTCTGTTTAGCACATTTACACAGAAATTAATGAAGTTTCAAGGTGTTTATGGCAGGAACGGGGATGAGGAGGAAGAGGGATTCATTCATTGAATATAATTATTGTAAACTTAATAAATGTGGACAATCTTTATTTTTAAAAAAACATTTTATCTAGTTTGTAGCTTAAAATTTAAATTTTGTGTATTTTCCAAATTTTACTCTGCCATTCAAGACATAACTACAATCCCACATCTACTCGGGACGTCAGAAGTCCTCATGAGCAAAACCTCTCACTGAAGCCAAACATTTAAGGAAGCACACTGCAACGTGAGCAATCGAGAACCAAATGTGAGAATCAAGTAATAGTGACACGAGCTTGACATCCTACCGTTAACTCGCCATTTATGGTTACAGATTTCTGAACTGAGAGTGAACCTGATAAAAAGCCAAGTAAAAATAGGCAAACGTTTTTCTTCTTTGGCAAAGAAGAGAGTTGACACAGAGCGTGTCCTCTGTGTGGAATGTGCTCTGGTTCAGCCACCCTTCCGCCCAGTTGTCCCCCCCGCTGCAATTCCAGTTCTAGTCTGTTAGCTGAAGCAAACACAAGAGCCGGGAGAGAAGTCACAACAGTGACTGGTTAGAATTAGGCTACACTAAACAGTCAAATCGCTAAGGGAAAGATCATTTAATAAGATGCAGCCAAAAAGAAACACATCCCTAATCATAAAGGCACCCACAGTCTCTCTGTGCCTCAAATCTTCGCACAATAATTTTAATCAACAATTAAATTCCTATTTACATCCCCAAATCCATTACAGCTGCTTCTTGCTCCCCCGTTTCTCGCCTGCAGACTGATTTAGACAAGTGTGCTAAAAAGATTCCAGAGGAAATATTTACACAATTTAGGTTTGTTACCCACACTCACCTGTAAACTATAACAAAAGTAATTATTGATTTTTTTTAAAAAGAATAGCCACCAGAAAAAATTTCTCTGCAAAATTGAGAAAAACACTGACAAACCAAAAATAGATTTTTAGAACTTTCAATGACCCTTTTAACTTAGACATATGTTTTAGTGTTTCACTGTTACTAAGACTTGTTTTCCACTAGTGTGGTATCTAATACACACCTAAATTAACAGCATCTTTGTATCTGGTTACTAATCCTTGTATGCATTATAAATATACCTTGCAAAGAGAAAAGTCTTCACTAAGAGTCTGAATAGGAGCAACACAAGGGAGGCAGACCAACATAACAATTGCTCCCCATTATATTTGTAGCATAGAGTTAATATGCTTAGATGCAAATAACTACAACTTTTTTTTAAATAACTATTTTATCAAAATAGATTTCAAGTAAATAAATGTCCTATGATAACTGAACTTTCTTAAGACACTTTAGAAAAGGTCACCCCCAAGTCCTTTCTAGAACTGCTAATAGCTATTAATTCTAACAGCATTAAATATCAAAGGGTTAAAATAGGCATAAATTAACTTTATTGTCAATCACTACATACAGAAGAATAATTAACTCAGTATGTTTATTTATCTACTTTTGCTACTTGATTAAATGAATGATTGATGACAGGTTCCTAGTTTTCTTTTCTTCCTTTTTGTCAGTATAAACGATCAGTATGAACCTAAACGGTGACATTAAAATGAAATCATTAGCAACCTAAAATGCAGGGCAACATGCATATGAGAGCTTCTGTCTCCTTCACTATTGAGAAATCTAATCAGATCCCTTCACACCCCAAACAGACATATAACATAGTTAGACGTACTTCCTAATCAGGTGCTTTCCCCTCAATTTCCACTGTGTCTGCTATGTCTATAATTATGCTAAAGGCTATTCATTTCTTTTAAAGTCATTTTAAATAAAGCTAATTTACAGCATTCTGCATTCACTGTTGGTGAAATGTATGAACTATGTTAGTTTGGCATCTGTGGTCGTAACAAAAACTAACAGAAATATCAAGAAGTCCTTGAGGTAGCCACAGTCAAAATTAAAATATCAAATAAATGATCAATGATCACTTAAGTAATTTGATTGGTCTAGGATTTGTCACAATTTGATAACATTTGAAAAGGTTATTAGTTCTAGTTCTCGGCAAATCGGGTGACTAACATGAGCTGCAGAGATCCATTGCACACAATCAGTGTGCTATGTAAGGTCTGTCATACATACTGGGTATAAGTGGCACACAATGCACTGGGGAGTTTTCTTCAGCCCCCAAGTCTACTGTCCAGTGCTACATGCCCTAGAAACCAAAGTGACACATTAAGATCTTTCAGAAGGCTGTACTTAAATATCTGATTTGGACTGGCTGTTCTTCTGAGCATTGTTTAAAATCGTTCTTTAAAATGTTACCACTGTTGACAATTTTGCTCTGCAGTTCTTTGAGCAAGATCATAAAATGTAGTAACTCAAAGAATAGTTTAGATAGAAGCAAAGAAGAGAAGGGGAAAAGAATATTAGAAGTAGAAGGAAGCCAAGAGGTGACTGCAGAACAAAGTCTGAGAACTCAGATTTCACTAACATATCAACTTTCATTAATCACACGAAGGGTAAGGTTTTGCCACAGACATAATTCAAAAGAGAGAGCGATGTACAAGAGGAGAATGAGTTCAGCAAAGAGCTAATGAGATCGGGAGATTATAAACCTGACACTGGGCAAGTTGTCTCACTGTTTCATAGTACAGTGTCACATGGTGAAAAAACATGGAAAAAATTTAGCGTACTATGAAATTATAACCTCGTAATACAGTTTCAACTTATAAATAGCTATGAGCGAGCAACTGCGAGTGTAGTTTAGTTATTTGTTACATCAACAGAACATGCTCTGTTGTAGGGATGAGTTCCTCCAAGGCACCCATACACTCCTACTCCCCGGACCTTGGCCAAACAAGCTGGTTGTGGCCAAAATGAAGTCTAGAAATTGAATCCAAATGTTTTTCTGCTTGTCATGGAGTTAATTTACTCACATGCTAACAAAAACAATGATCCTGACATCAATTGGACCACAATCTAAGCAACTGTCTACTTGCCAGTCTCATTCAATTTATTTTTGCTACAATGCAATCATTACCTAATGGCTGATAAGACAAGACGGTATGGTTATTAAATGCATACAGTTGTCTCTATGGGAGTTTTACATGAATTGTAACAGACATAAATTTATAAAAAGTAATTTTTTTAGTCTTTCTTGCTTTTTGTACAGAGGCTAGTATTAATGGATTTGGGGCTCCTGAACCACCTGTGTATATCATGGGCCAAAAAGAACGACTTTCATTCGGTAAAACTGGTCAATATACAAAGCATCTCGGTTCACTTTTAAAAAGAGTCTTGGAACATCCCCTTTTTCTTCTGACTTATGTATCTTTTGCACATAGAGAGCAGGAATAATTAAAAAGAACTCTACATACAGAAGGGGAAATGAGGCTCATCTCATGGAGCTTTATAAAATGTGATCATGCATTGCAATATCTTTTGCATGTTTTTCTACACAATTCATACCAGAAAATGCCCTTGTACACTATAAAAGTAGGTATGTCAATTCTATGATTTTGGGAAAATATAAAAATTAATCATAGATCTCCATACTTGAACAACAAAGTGTAGACTCTTTTAAACTACTCAAGTAATACCTGATATGAGTAAAGCAACAGAAATGTGATATGGATAATTTTGTGCCTCCCAATATTTTCTTGCAATATATCGCCATTAGACACAAGTCATTAACACAAATTTATTGTTTACATTTCCATTTTCTTATTTTAAAAAAGCTTAAAAGTTGAAAACATGAATGTAAAATATATTTTGGTGGAAACATCACCTACTTTATTGAAAGAACTCAGTTTTTACAAAATATGAATTACCACAGAAATCCTTTACCTAGACATCTTCTCAAATATATAAGATGTGACTTTATTAACTTACTTATAAAAGAACATTTTATAAACAATTTGTCTGGGACTTGTATTTCACAAAGTGCTGTACCCCACCACTGCGGGCTTACACACACACACACACACACACAAAAACCAGGATTGTAATTGTCACCGTAAATCCTTATTAAAATCAGGAAACATTTGAAAAACACTTGAGTAGCAACTTGTACAATGAAGCAGGTCACCTGAATAACAAATTTTAAAGATATACGTTCATTAGTAAAATAAAATAACCTATCTTAGTAAGTTCCCATAATCAAAGTTAATGCTTTTTCATTTGTTTATATATATAATGTTAAAATTTGAGGGGACAGCATGATATGGGTGCACTGCATTTTGAGTGAAGCAAAAATACTCCTGGTTAATAACACACAAAACTCCATTTAATTGAGTATTTTTTACACTATTCAGAATATGAAAAGATTGGATTTTTTTAAAAAAGAAAACAACAATAAAAAAGACCCCAACTCTCAGAAATAGAGGAAGGTTTTGATATAGACAGCAAAACTTCCAGGGTCGTCTTTGCTCTAATGATCACCCTTACTGAATGAATCCGTATTAAATTGTATGCCATTTTGAGTATATGATTTTATACATATATATATTTTTTGGCTGCGTTGGGTCTTCGTTGCTGCATGCGGGCTTTCTCTAGTTGTGGCGAGCGGGGGCTACTCTTCACTGTGATTTTATATTTTAATAATATAGGGTAGATGGTCTAATTCTCTCCCATGTAAATACCATCTATATTGTTGAATAAAAACAAAGATGAGAATTATATCAGATTTTATCCTCTGTTACTAAGGGAAGTTTGAGAGTACTTTCCCAGGGGCCTATATTTATAAATATCATTTTATTTTCTTAACTCCATCACTGGAGTCAAAACTAGCAGTATCTGTTGGTGTAGATTTTGGAGAACCAAAGTGCAGAAGACAGATCTGAGACTAGACCTGGTTTATGTTTCTTTTTTTTTTTTTTTTAACATCTTTATTGGAGTATAATTGCTTTACAATGGTGTGTTAGTTTCTGCTGTATAACAAAGTGAATCAGCTATACGCATACATATATTCCCATATCTCCTCCCTCTTGCGTCTCCTTCCCACCCTCCCTATCCCACCCCTCTAGGTGGTCACAAAGCGCCGAGCTGATCTCCCTGTGCTATGCGGCTGCTTCCCACTAGCTATCTATTTTACATTTGGTAGTGTATATATTTCCATGCTACTCTCTCACTTTGTCCCAGCTTACCTTTCCCCCTCTCCGTGTCCTCAAGTCCATTCTCTAAGTCTGCATCTTTATTCCTGTCCTGCCCCTAGGTTCTTCAGAACCATTTTTTTTCTTTTTTCTTTTAGATTCCATATATATGTGTTAGCATACAGTATTTGTTTTTCTCTTTCTGACTTACGTCACTCTGTATGACAGTCTCTGGGTCCATCCACCTCACTACAAATACCTCCATTTCATTTCTTTTTATGGCTGAGTAATATTCCATTGTATATATGTGCCACATCTTCTCTATCCATTCATCTGTTGATGGACACTTAGGTTGCTTCCATGTCCTGGCTATTGTAAATAGAGCTGCAATGAACATTGTGGTACAAGACTCTTTATGAATTATGGTTTTCTCAGGGTATATGCCCAGTAGTGGGATTGCTGGGTCGTATGGTAGTTCTATTTTTAGTTTTTTAAGGAACCTCCATACTGTTCTCCATAGTGGCTATATCAATTTACATTCCCACCAACAGTGCAAGAGGGTTCCCTTTTCTCCACACCCTCTCCAGCGTTTATTGTTTGTAGATTTTTTGATGCTGGCCATTCTGACTGGTATGAGGTGATACCTCATGGTAGTTTTGATTTGCATTTCTCTAATGATTAGTGATGTTGAGCATCCTTTCATGTGTTTGTTGGCAATCTGTATGTCTTCTTTGGAGAAATGTCTATTTAGGTCTTCTGCCCATTTTTGGATTGGGTTATTTGTTTTCTTGATATTGAGCTGCATGAGCTGCTTGTATATTTTGCAGATTAATCCTTTGTCAGTTGCTTCGTTTGCAAATAGTTTCTCCCATTCTGAGGGTTGTCTTTTCGTCTTGTTTATGGTTTCCTTTGTTGTGCAAAAGCTTTTAAGTTTCATTAGGTCCCATTTGTTTATTTTTGTTTTTATTTCCATTTCTCTAGGAGGTGGGTCAAAAAGGATCTTGCTGTGATTTATGTCATAGAGTGTTCTGCCTATGTCTTCCTCTAAGAGTTTTATAGTGTCTGGCCTTACATTTAAGGACCTGGTTTTGATACTAGAAAAACTGCATGGCGCCTATGATGTTAAACTACAGAGAATTAGCACACATTAATTTGGTGCTGGTTGCATAAATGCTTCTGGCATTTCCTTCAGCACTTAAACTCATTTTCAGAGAATGGACTGCTGTAAAAGAACGCAGGTTCATTAAGAGTTTATTTCCTCAAAATGCTGAAGGATAGCAAGTTTCTACTGAGAGGGGATCAGAAAACTGCATTTATTTCTTTAGTGGGGAAAAAATGATGCTTGTTTTTGAGCAAGCATCACAGGTTTGAAAATGAAGAATTGCATCGTGTTGTCATACCCTGCCTTACCTCGTTTCCAGGCTGGCTGTGTTTTCCTTGCACAGAATGAAATTTTAGCAAGAGCAGAAGCCAAATGCTTAAAATGAATGATCAACTTACGACTCATATGAATCTATTCTTTCATGCTACTCTGCTTAAAAATAGCATCATAAATGCACATCTGCAAAGACTGTGCCACCACCCCTTTTCCTGAATTGTACAAATTATTAGAGTCGTTGACAAAAGATTTTTTTTTGTTTAGGGGTTGGTCTGGGCACTCTCTTTGGCAGACTGCCACTTTTCTAGCAGTAGAAATATTGCTTGTAGAAAGCCACATTGTACTGAACAGCTGTTCTGCTAAAACATTGAGCTAGCAACCCAAGAAATGACTGACTTCACATGTGAAGCAAAATTGTTCCCTCCCTTTGTGCTAATTTAAATGAAATAAAAGTACAAAACATTCTCTTCCATGCCGTCTAGTTTTCCCTCCCAGTTTCAGGCTTTAGTGGGATGCGTGCGAGCTGGGTGCCAAGGTGAGCACCTGACCCTCAGCCACTGCTCCAGTGGCACGGTTGAACTTTGGCCATTCCATTGGGAGGCTCCCAGGATGGCAGCTATTCTTCTAATCTGAGCCTTCCTATATCCAGGTTTTAGATGCTAATCTATGAATTATGTGTATCAGGATTGTCAAATTAAAAACTACACCTCATTTCAGCCTTCCTTCCAGCTCTATAAAAAGCTAATATATTAGAGGAAAGATACTAGATTATATTTGATTAAGCTTTTAGTTTATAAGTATGGTATGTGATTCATGCTTTTGGTTATCTGAGAATATGGTCAGATAATAGAAATATACACAAGTATTCCATGTTCTACATGGCATTTGGGTATTCAGTTTAAAACGCTCTTCTAAAAAGAAAAACCTTCATAAGCTTACTTAACAACTGAGGGACCACAATTCTAATGAAATGTCACTGTGTTTACAGCTTTAACTATATTTATGCATAATATATTATCCAACACCAATGGATATCTAAAATAAAGACTTGGAAAAATACTTACTTACAAGTAGAAATTCATGAAATAGTTTTCTTGGACAGTAATAAAATTATATATTTTAAAGTACCTTATATAGATTCAATATACTCACCTGTGAAAAACTGTGCAATTTAAAATCCTACCCATCTTTAAAGTCCAGGTAAAAGATTAACTTCTTGGTCTCCCCATTTGCTGTTAATCATTGTCTGTTACCACACAGTACTTTGCTTAGACCTCTTTCAACATGAATAATATCTTTCCTTCTTATTTGGTGAGCATGTGTGTCACTCCCATTAGATTATAAACTCCTAGAGGAGAAGGTTCCGTCTTTTCCCTCTTTGCATCCCCCGCAGAGCCTTGCAATTTAATAAGCTTTCAAACACTTAGAGGATGAATAGATGAGTAGAATGAAAAGAGAAATATAACCCATTCCAGATCTCTAACGACAACAACAAAAAATTGTTATCCTAAAACCAACTATAAGATTTTATCTATAAAGCCAAAATCCTGAGAAGGCAAATGTCAACTATACTCATTTTAATAAATGACCCTTCATTTCAGAAACAGTCTATTTTAAGAGTGCTTTTGTTTTCTTAGCATCTTGAGGAAATAGCCACATATTAATAATTTATATAACCAACTTTCATAGACCTTGTTATTTTAGGTATTCAAATAACACGAAGTTGCCTTAACTTCACCAGATCACCTGTATTATTTAAGAAAGGCTCTAAATTTCCTCTGCTCTGTCATATGATATAAGTTAAGACTTCTTACATGTTAGAAACCCTAAAGGTATTTCAAAATAAATACTACATGTTGGCAATCCCTTCCTTCTGATTAACATCATTTTGGAAATACAATCTTACACACACAAAAAAGAAAGAAAACTTACTTTTAACACATGATAAAAATCATCAGTAGGAATCCTCACATGTCTTCAGTAGTTTCTATGTAAACTAAAGCCTCCCCAAACAGCAGAGGATTACTGCAGTATGAGACCAGTTGTATCCTCAGGCTCAACTGCATCATTTTTTCGAAAACAAAACTGAGGCCAAAGAGATTTCACGTGTTCAGAGTCACAAAGGTTTGAACTCAGGAGTCTCCAACTTCACTGACCAAGACCTTGTCACTAACAAGGAATTCGGATGACACATTAAGATGACTGGGGTCTTTAGCTTCCATTGCATCCATACATTTTGCTGGCTCCACTGGCCTTGCTTACAAGGACAGTGCCTTTGTTATAGATTCTTAGAACTCCCTACAAGAGTTCCCTCCTCTAATCGTAGTAAAGGTATTATTTAAGTTTCCCAAGATGAGATGTTAGCAAAAAAATGTGACTCACAACAAGGAGGTTTGATCTGATTGCTCAGCAAATGTAAATTACAGAATAGCAAAGCCTGAGCAACTTGTTACAGATTTTTCTGCTACTTCAGGAGCTCAGTATCCATCGGACATACAATGAAGAACACATTAGGTCATGTGTCAGGTAAGAAAATATTACTGTACCACTTTACAAAAGTTCCTGAGTATGCCCAAAGTGAGGCTCACCTGCATTGGCCTCCCAATTTTCCTTTCATAACTCTCTAGCATATATTGCACTTTACAATTTTTTTATGAGATCTTCACGTCTCTTTTCAAAATGAAAAATGATAGCAATTTTGCTTTTATGCTAAAATTCTTGTAAAAACCTGGATACTATTCATCTATTTTTATAGAAGAAAGCCAGTATTTCAAAGTATTTATATAAAACCCAAACTGTGTACACAGTCTGTTTTCATCATCAGTGCTGATATTCAACACAGCCTTATTTCCCAAACTGTAAAATTATATGTGAGGGATGTGCTTTAATTACAAAACATTACTGAATACTTTTTAAGTCTCTGCAGTGCTTTGGGAAGTTCTGACTGTGAAATCACGAATTTCCGTTTCTTCTAACTACTGCACACAGTAGCGCTCACCCTTTGAGCACTCTTTCAACACCTAGTGATGGACTGATCTCAATGGACTATGGCAGAGACCACGGCAGCTATTTCCTAGTGACTGTGTTTTGTTCCTTTAGTAAAATGTTTAGATTAGTAAGTTGTGAAAATTAAATTATACTGGACAATTTAGCCATATGTCTTCTCTCTATGTACACATGGTTTTGGAGACACGTTCAACTCTACCTGTAAATAACTAGCTTAGCTTTACCAATCTTATTCATTCTAGTGCTGATAATAATGTTGGATTCTTGATATACGCATCTCAAATTTCTTATTTCTAGTAATTTTTTCATGATGGTTACAGCCGTATCACGCCTTAATCCCCCAGCTGAATCAGACAAACAAATAATAAATTACGTGGGAAAATAAATCAAAATAATTATTTAACTGAACTGACCAGCTGTTTGATTAGTTAAGTCAAAATGACCAAACAATAGTCTTCGGTGGACAAAGCTTTAATCTTGTTTCTCTTTATAAGATCCTGCATCTAGAGAAGACTATCTGAAGAGCCCTCATTTGGATCATATGCAACATTAAATTGAAGAAGCAGAGAAAAACCATAAGCCAGATCATGTCAATGACTTAAGATGACTTACACTTAATTTTTCTGCAATATATGCAATGCAGAAGATAGCGTGCATCCATGGAAACCTAGCAAAATCGGCAACACGATATCCCTGGCTGGCACACAATTTAGTTATGTTGGCCACTACAGTAAGTTCGTTACATGAACACACATTAGCTCTGAAGATAAATTTTTTTTAAAAAAAAACTCCACTTCACTTGCCATTCATTGTTATCACTATACCTATATAACAAACACAAGACCCAGCCTTTTACAGCTAACAGTATGCTTTTGACAACAATGGGTTCTAAAAAAGTACCTAAGTCCCTTCCAGTTCTAATGCTCTTTACAGGAGTTGGCAAACTACAGTCTTCAGTCAAATCCAGCCTGCCATCTGTTTCTAAACAATCCATAAACTAAGAATTTTTTAAAATTTTTAACAGTTAAGAAAAACCATAAGAAGAATAATATTTCATGACATGTCATAATTAGATTCCAGTGTCCACAAATAAAGGTTTATTCAAATATAGCCATAGTCATTCAGTTACGAATTGTGTATGGCTGCTTTTGCGCTGTAATACTTGAGTTGAATCACTGCAGCAGAGACTCTGTGGACCACAAAGGCTAAATTATTTACTATCTGGTCCTTTACAGAAAAAGTTTGCCAACCCTGTTCTAGAACTCTATAACTAGTTTCTGTCTTGGCTTTCTAACTTCCCCTTTTAGGCAATCTTTGACCAAGTTCAGAAGAATAGACAACGTAGCACTAGTCATAACTTTTAGTGAAAAAAGGAAGGAGAATAACCAGGGTGTACCTTTGTGCTCCTATGACTCCTTACTGATGGAAATAAGTCATTTACAAAGTTTTGAAGAAAACCATATGCAAACAGTTTAATCAACCTTATTTCTTCCGTATCCTGATGTTATTAAAATTGTTGATCACATTTCTTAAACAATACAACCAACTATGAAGCCCTAGAGAAGGTTAAGCCTGTGGGGAGTCAACAGTGACCAGTTGAAAAAGTAGGAAACTGGGACACAAGTTTCCATTTGGGGAGAGATTGGTTTTTCTTAAGTTTCTCTCACGAGAGTAAATTATAGTGCTTTTTAAAAAATAACCTTTCTATTTTGGAATGATTTTAGACGTATAGATTCGTTGCAAAGTCAACAGAGAGTCCCCATAGACTCTTCACACAGCTTCCTCTAATTTTAGCATTTAATACCTTTTTAAAAGAATTCTTTTCACTGAATTTTAAATCTTCCGCCTTTGAAGAGCCTAAATATGTTTTCTGAATTTGGACACAGTGGTAACATTTGACCTAAGGAGCACAGATCTCTACACATGAGCCATATATGTGTACATATGTTCATGTATAATGTAAAGAGGAAAAAGGGATACTGATGGACAGCTGGTGACGTATGCTAAACTTAGAAATGGAGGAAAATATGCTGAATTGGGATTCCAGAGGTTCAAATTCCAGTCCCAAGCTTGTTATTGACTTTGTACCACTAAACTTCCCTCTACATCAGTTTGCTCAACACAATAGCAAAAGGATTGAAACAGATGATCTGTATGATCCTTAAACCCAAGATTCTCTTGGCCTTCTTGTCCTAGGTCACATGGTACATTTAATTGTATCAAAAGCTTGAATCTTCCTTCCTTCCTCTCTCTTTTTGTCCAAATGTATTTCTCAAGAGATGATAAATACCTCCAAGGTCAGGACCATGCCTTATACTTTCTCTATTTGTCCCCACCACAATATTCAGCAGAGGACTCAGAGGACTTACTAAGAGAAGGCACTCAGACATGTGTTGAATAGACTTGAATACACACACACAGGACACTTAGGGTTTCTTGACGCTATTTCTTTTTTAACTTTCAACTCCTCAGCCTGTACATTAGAGAGATATATGTTGGCAGGGAAAGGCCATTACAGGGTAGGGACTCATCCTAGAGGGCAGGGGGCAGAGGTAGGCTACCACTCCTCCTAGCTCCTACTCCGTACATTGTTTTTTTCCCCCTTGGTTTCACACTATTCCCATCATTTCCCCCATATTTTTCTTCTGCCCTGCCTTTTGTTTTTACTCTCCCTTTATTTTTCTTCTTCTTAGCTTATGACGTAGGCCCACCCATAGCTTTCATCAGCATTGTTTAGTTCTGCTAATAGCAATGCCAAGATACAATCCAATTCCATACAATTTAATTTGAAAACATGGTTAAAGACTTACTTTCCTGGGTACTGCACGTGGAGACATACACAGATATAAGATGACCCAGACTATCCCCTCAAATTGTTCATAGTCTAAATATAGAGAGACAAGTATATAACGAATTGTGAATTGATACTAAAGCAACAGACGGTATATCAGTAAGCTATAGAAAGAAATGACTAATATTCTGGGGAAGGGGAGAAGATTAATTTAGCAAGTAAATCTAAGCTGGCTTTTGGAAGATGACTAGTTCAGCAAAACCAAAAGAAGAAAAAGGACAATCCAGTCAGATGGTGACATGTACAAAGGCATGTTTGGGTAGTCGGTGTTGCTGGAAAAAAAGGAGATGACCATGGAGAAAGGGACAGACAGATGAATCCTGATGTAGGATGCAAAAAGAGTACACATGCACTCCTTTGCCCACATTTCCAGAAGTCTCCACAAAAATTTCCGTAAGAGGTGTTGTTTTTGTTCACCCGTCTTATACCTTTGTCATCACCATAAAAAGAGCTTCTCCCAAATATCTGCTGCTCCTTGACAGGGGGCAGACCTGAGCTGAACCCTAAGCAAGAAGTCAAGCCCAGCCAGAGCTGCGGCAAGAAGTAGAACCACACAGCTAAGCCCAGCCTAGATCTGCCAACCTCCAGACTACCCGCAGCCACATGAAGAGTAAAAGCTTTATGACATACTTCTAAGATATTGTGATTGCTTGTTGCCCTGGCAGTATAGCTAACTAGGACACCTGGATTTTCACACGCTCACAGTCGTACTCTCATAAATACGCTTTCCTTGAGTTGGTGTTTGGAGTTGAGGCTAATTCTGGATGCTCAATAGTGCCAGATGCACTGAAAATAATGATGACCAATCAAATTCTTCGACAGCGGCATGTGGCAAGAATCCAGCAATGCTTTTTACATTCTTCATGCTACAGGTAGACTAGAGACTCCCCCTTCATAAATAGCAAAGCTTTTCCTGATAACATGTGAAACTTAACAGAATTAGAGTCTCAGGGACTTACTCTACCATCAAGCCCATATTTGTCAGAAAGCGCTTCCTGTCCAGTGTCAAAGATGGAGATCCTAGGGATGTGTGGTGACATCAACATTGCTCATCCCATCATGATGGAAAACTAAAGAAAGTAAAAGGTTAGTTCTTAAATGTACTTCTTTCAGAAGTGATTAACTTCATCGGAAAGATAGTAAAGGATAATAACGTGTAATTAAAGAGCCTTCCTGGAAGCATATCTAAGAAAAGGCAATCATATCACGTATTTTCATATACTAGTAAAACTTGGCACTTGCTACCAAAATAGGCAGGAATGAACGTTGTCAGCTCAGCTTTTGGATGGTTTTATTTCCATTTCATGCCACCACTGACTTTGGGTTGAGGCAAATGAAACTAGAGACTAGAGCAGGGAGTCAGGCTCTCAGTCTACTGAGGATGATGGAGTTAAGAAGGGGAACCAAGCAAGCACCAAGTTTCCATCTTCTCGTCTACTTTCCTAGCCTTATAGGAAGCTCTTTTTCACAACCTAAGGGTTCACCCTGGGCTCTATCATTTACTGGTGTTTAAAAAAAAAAAAAGAATACCGCAGACTGGTATACATGCCATGCATTGATTCTAAGAACTTTTATTTTACATGTTTTTTTAATAACAAGGAATATGACACTTGCCTCCAAACATGAATGCCATTTGGTAGAGGTAAATGTGTGTCAGCACACAGTAAAATGCCAGAACAGGAATAAGAAGACCTTGGAGCTGCTTAAACCAAGAAGACCTATCACTCAGAGTGTCTTGGAATCTCTACCTTCTATGGAACTAGAACCATTTTATAAAATGCTATATGAATCTTGGAGACAATCATTATAGTAGTAATTCAATGTCACTCTGAAGGCTATCCTATCCTCATTTACCCTACATGACTGACTTAAATGAATCCATTAAACATCATTGCTTAAGTAACAGTCTGGTCTTTGGCTAAAGATAGATTATAAGTTGCTTAAATAAAGAACTGCAAGTCTCCTCTCCTCTCAGAAACATCTACGTTAAGTCACAATAGATGCCTGAAATAGTGAAAGGAAATTCCATGAAAATACTAAAGTTCTTCCCTAATGTGTTCAGTCAATTTTAATCACCAGTTGTCTTGCATATTTTTCAATTGTTCCCTTCCAAAGGCTAAAAATGTCTTGTATTTTACATATTGTAGCATTCTGGCTTGTCACACATATAGGCAAATTGTTGTTTAAAAGCTGCAGCGTTTAAAGTGAAATAAAACTTATGCTTACAGTGGTAAATATTCCTGGATTAATAGAGTTGTAGCAGATATACTCCAAAAATTAGCTGAAGTCTGTGATTGATATTAGAAAGACAGAAAATTTATCTAGCTTTAGCAAATGTCAAATCAGCAGCCATTGCTTTTAAGATTAATAAAAGATATAATGGTTTCTAGATAGCCTCTAAATAGAGATTACTATGAATGGAGAAGTGATTTACCAACAGTCACCACAATGAGATTTCTTTAAAGGTTACAATCATCAGTTATTTAGTTAAAACACTGCTGAGAATACCTGGTCATTTTTTGAATAATGCATAACGTCCATTGTAGATTTGATCTGTATTATAACAATAGAGATATTTCTAAAATAATAGGAAAAACTATCTGTTACCTTCCAATTGCTTAACATATCACTTCCATGAAGTAACTGACTCAGGACATATTACACACTGTCACCTGAGTGTTCTTTCTGCAAGCATAACTTGTAATAATCTGTACACAATTGGCATCACAAAATAAACTCATCAAACTTTATAGACTTTAAGAAAAGATGTAATGAACACAGGGCAGAATAAAGGACCTTTCTGAAGCAGTAAATTAAAATGATTAAATTTCTATATAGTTGTTTCGGACAAATTTAAATTTAACTTTTGAAATTTAATTATTAAACATGAACAACTCATTGCATTAAAAAGACATGTTGCCTACATCGTATAAGTACTTTTCATATATATTTCCAAATGCCTTTAGGTTTATTCAAGAGACTGCTTGGAGAAGCACGAAGTATAATGTCTATCGTTTTATTGTTGGATTATGAACTTCACTTCACATGATGCTGCAGGCTATTTATATAAGCTTGTTTATCCATATGAACTTCTTCAAGGGCACAACATAGAACACCTTAATAAATTAAAATGAATTTCTTTTGATGTTGTTTCATGAATGTTTGATCAGAATGAGTAGCAGGTTTGCATTATAGAACTAGAGCAAAGCAATAAAAAATACATATATCGTACAGCAGGACCAGCTTATAGAAAGTGCCCATTGCATTCCTAGCAACATTAGAGAGCCAAGGGAAACAGTATAGAGTCTCTATACTTCAGTACAGTATAGTCTTCAGTTCTAGACTATCATCAGTTTCCTAATAGAGAGAATATGCATGTGCCAAATTGGATGCTCTGCCATAGTCTGGATAAAATTTTTTAAGTAATAAAATCTGGTATCTCTTTCCAGGCTTCAAAACATCCATCCCAACCTCCACATTTTTCTCACTGACACCACCATGTTCCTCCAAAGACTGAAACGCCCTTATGGGCAGAGATCATATTTTATCTTGTTTTTATCCATCTTCATCATTAGTAGTTACAGAGTTGAGTTGACTGAAGGTCACAAAATAAAAATGAATTATTAGCCATAGTCCAAAGCTGAGAGCATTCTCACCTGGAATGTTTGATGATAGTGATAGAAATCAAATATCATTGCTAGAAATGATATCTGATAGAAAGAACCCTACACAGAAAAGCAGAACAACGGGATTCTAGTTTTAGATCTTCTAACACTTAACCGTAAACACTTTCTACATCATTTCCCTCACCTGTAAAATGAGGGCTTAGTTCTATAGTATCTATAATTGTGCACCTCTAAAAGGCCATGATTCTAAAAGCAAGCAGAATTATCACATCGTAGAAGAACGGACAGATCATGGAACCATTAGGTTTTTCTACTTTGGCAGCCGCCACTACCAAGGAAGCCTATAAACTGCCAACTCTCTTAAAGAAAAGATGGAAATAAAAGATAATTATGTTAAACAAGTTAATATAAGTCTAGTCCCTCAATGTATTTCAAATTGAATAATAAGATTAAGAATATATTTTGCATGTTGTGTGATTTCTAACCTGCTGTATTTATCCATTCATCTTACATGATTTGGAATAAACACAAAGACAACCTACTGAATAAACTCTTAAGTATTTACTAGGATTATATTCACATCTTTAGCTTGGGAAAATTCACCACTACTTTAGCATCTGCAACATGGACTGGTGTATTACCAAGTTGACATCAACATTCTTAAGGGCAGAAGGGCTGTAGAAGAACAGCATGAATGTGCCTTGGTTTATTTGTACTCTGCTACCTTATACTTACACCCTGCCCTTGAGAGCTATCTCTGTTGTATGTTCTTCTCAACCTTCAAATGTCATTCTTATACTTAGAGCAGGAGTCTGTGAACTCTGGCTTGTGGGCCACATTCGGTGGCAGCTGCCTGCTTTGTAAGTACAGTTTTGTTAGAACACAGCCATACCCTGTTGTTTACATGCTGTCTATGGTTGATTTCATGCTACAATGGCAGAGTTGAGTACTCCGCCAAAACTAAAATATTTACTATATGGCCTTTACATAAAATGTTTGCTAACCCCTGCTCTCGAGAAAAATAACTTGTTACAATTTGAATTCTAATTTTCCTTCTCTAATAAGCCTAAGAAACACAATCTCTAAGTAACAATAGCAAAGATATAAGCAGATTCACACAGGTACATACCTACATATGATTATACCTCTTAGCACAGAATTGTCAATAGTCACTGCTTTTGACCCTTCGTTTTAATTTGAATCCTATAAGAGGTTATAGCTCTCCCCTAGTACCCTTCCCTACAACAGCCAAGAGTACAGGGACTTCATAAGTCATTGTCAAGGTGTAATCACATAACTAAAGAATCTAATTCCTCCCCCAGAGGAGGCTGCCTACAATTCCACCAAATGTCCAGTTTTATTCCACGCTCATCAAGGTTAAAGCACAAAACCCAGCAGATCCCGTCCCATGCCTTGAATGATACATTTTCAAGACAGAAAATCAATGACCAACACCACATGTACATCAATAAACATATGCATGCATATTCATATGTTTAAAATCTCATCAATTATTAGGCGTTTCAAGAACACACAAGAAAATAACCCTCTTAAGTATCAGAGTGAAGAAGGCCTAAAATGTCTAAATAATAAGTTTTAAGGGAAACTGCACCAATGATTGGGAGCACAAATACATGTTTATATTTATAAATTTTATGCAATATGCATAAAGAGTTGAAACATTAATGCATACATTGATCATTTTGTTAGTCAATGAAATCATTACTCAAAATGCCTGCTATAGTTGTACTTTGCTCCCATCCTCTTTTGTAACTAAAACCAGAAAATATTAGCCCTACCCTTTAACAAATATTCTCATACTCCACCCCTTAATAATAATTTGCATGTATTAGCATAACATAAATTAAACCCAAGAAGCATATGAATGTTAAGTCATTTCATGCTTATTTCCCTGAAACCTTATCTATAGTGATAGAATATTTAGGCTGACAGACTTTTTGAAAATAAAATAGAAATAGAAGAGGTTTATTTCACCTTCACATGGTGTCTTTCTCATGCAGAGTTCAGATTTCCACATTTGTATCCCTTTAAAGGATTTGATATGCAGGAAAAGAAGAAAGGATGATGGTAAACATTTCATCTTAGAGACACCTACAGACCACCATATTCCAGGATGAACAGTGGCTGAAGCCTTACCTTTTACTGACGTGTTAGGTGGAGGGCCTTCCATTCGCAAGTTCCATGGAGGGTCCCCCTGGTTAGCAAAGTCTCTCATTTTCAGATAGCTAATTGTAAGTCGAATGATGGAGGCCTTGTCAAGCTGGCTAGTGATGGCTGCAGGAAGAGGCAACAGCTTGGCCAGTTCATAGAACTCAAAGTTTTCTTTTCCCCGGCGGGAGCGAGCAGCATCCCGGGACTTCTCCTTTCTCAATGCTTGTAAACTGGAATCAAAGGAGTGAAAAAGTGTTGTTTAGAACATGGGATTCTGTCATCAGGCATAAACTGCTTTTCCTTTTACTTCTTTTTTCCCCCAGCAAAAATCTACCAAAATCATCTCCAAAATTCCAGGGACGTAGTAAAAGGAGTTCCAGACAATGACCTCTAAAACCATAAATTCTACCTCTGGGCTTATATGCCATAAACTCAAGTGCAATGAGTAAAAATAGTTTGCTTGTTAAGTTTTTTCCTCCAATCACTTATGCACTGAGATATATTCATTGTTTCTGAGACATAAGATTTCCAGGTGATGCTTGATGTTATCAGCTATGAGCAATTTAAAAGATTGGGATTGTATTTATATATCTATTCTTAAGCTAATGGTTTTGTTCATTTAACCGTTATCACTACGGAATTGTAAAGCATCAGAAGGACACATTTGAAATAATTTATTTCAATTACCATCTTGAGAAACAAAGGGTAAACAAACACACAGTTCACAGAATTAACAAATAAAATGTTGGCGTGCTTCCAGCCCTCCATAAGAACCATGACCTTCAGTCACATAAAGAAAACATCTTATTGGAAATGAAGATTTCAATGTAACTATATAAATGCACTGGTAATTGATTCATAATAGAATACTTTAATTCTTTATTAATGAACATACATTCATAGATGGATAGACTCTCTAAGATACTAGAGAATAAAATATATCACCCAGAAAAGTCAAACTTTAAGATAACATAAATTTAATGTTGAAATATAAAGCCCTGTATGGGTTATTAAAATTTATAAACATTATAGACATATTACTTCACGTAAGAGGCAACAGGTGGGATCCAGCATTTTCCTTTAACTATTCATGTACATTTCTGTTTGAAGTTTGCTCACATTGCTGAGGGCAGAATCTAGCACAACTGAAGTTGTACGTGAGCATCTGACAGGAGAAGTGCACCTACTCTGAATTACTCCGTTTTGTGTCTGATGAAAAATAAATTCAAAATCAGACTGTGATGATAGATAATTGGACAATATTTATAGTATCAAGGTATTATTAACATCATTTGTAAGTATCCATTTTATTGGACTTTGAAGGCATTTTAAATCTTTGAATCTAGCATTCTGGTTTCCCATTACAAAATATCAAGAAAGAGAAATAAGAAGGAAGCAAGACCAGAGGAATAGATTAAAATGAGTCCAGCAGTGTGGCTCCAATCTCTTTTTCTTTTTTTTTTTTTAAAGATTTATTTATTGATTCATTCATTGATTGATTGCTATGTTAGGTCTTTGTTTCTGTGCGAGGGCTTTCTCTAGTTGCGGCGAGCGGGGGCCACTTTTCATCGCGGTGCGCGGGCCTCTCACTATCGCGGCCTCTCTTGTTGTGGAGCACAGGCTCCAGACGCGCAGGCTCAGTAATTGTGGCTCACGGACCCAGTTGCTCCGCGGCATGTGGGATCTTCCCAGACCAGGGCTCGAACCCGTGTCCCCTGCATTGGCAGGCAGACTCTCAACCACTGCGCCACCAGGGAAGCCCTCCAATCTCTTAATATGAGCAGTAACATTCCCTATTACCTTAGACCACATCTGATATTGTTCATAGTGGAAACACTGTTTTCACTGCAGACATTTCAGGTATCTTATTGAATATCTATGTGATTGAAGTAATGCCATAATGCTATGGTCAAATACTTGCTAGGCTAATACCCCTACCGGTTTCATGTTCACTCTATTAATAAAATATTCTACATTAGCTAACTAATGAATTTCTCAGAACTAGACACATTAATGCTATCATTTTCAGAGTCAAAGCAGTCACAGGTGACAAACTTTTGTCTTAATGTTGGTGATAAGCAGAAACATCACTAATTTATAAGGAAAAGACATGTTATGCCGTTTATTTCCCAAAATTTTAGCTGGCCTCCATTCACTTCTTTAAATGCTCAGTGTGGCTTGTTGAAAATTATGTAAATAAAAGTAAGAGATGCCTTACAATCTGACAAAGTATAAGTATAGCCAGGATCCAGGTCAACATCGTAGGATAAAACAATGATTCATAGCCCTCCCTCTATATAATAAAAGTAATCTAACACCATTTAAGTCAGCTGTGCCAAAAGAACTACGTCATTTGACATGTTTTCTCTACCACTTGTAGAGTGCAGTGGTTCAAGTTCAATGCTTTGCTCTTTTTGTGTTCTTGTAATCGAATACTACTCCAGAAGGTGGGCTGAACTTACTTTTTTTTTTTTTTCTTTTCTTTTTGGTCCAGTAAGTGACTATGATGGAGCTCTAGAGCAGGGGCTGCAAACTCAAGGGCTTGCAGGGTGAAGGCAGGGAATGTCAATGAGTAAAGAGGCCTGATGCCACCTGTGGAGAAGTGGAGGATGAAAGCCCAGGCAAAGGAAAGCGCACATCGTTTCAGCTTTGCATGTGCTGCTTTGGGGGAAGGCATGCCTAGTGTTGCCAGATTTCTAATGTTGCTATTTCTAGAAAACAAAATCTGAATTTTTACATAGCACTTCCAATTTTATGTTATGTGTTAATTTTATGTTAACTAATTGGAGTTTTTAAAAATCATGCGAGCCAAACAGAACATGCCATTTGGTCAATAATGGAGCAGGGACTCATTTTGCAATTGGGTAATAATTTGGGAGGCCAGTTTTGCCAGAAGTTTTACATGGATGTTATATATAATTTTACTTACACATGTCAGTTAGTGATCACAAATGGATTCACTTGTTATCTAATTAATATTACTAATATTCACACTAGGAATTTCTCTATTCAACTGAAGCAAGTAGAGGATTAGGCAGTTATTCTGAAATTGATATCACTGCATAGGGTTATCAATAATCTAAGGAAAAAAAAACTAATCCGAAGGGTAGGCAAAGCCCAAGATCACAGGGAGCAGCCTAATGAGCTCCAGGGGTGAGGTAGAGGGGAGATGACTTCTTCTGTCTACTCAAAGAAGGGGAATATGTGGACACTAAGGCTTTGGGGTACCTTGCCTAAACATTGCCCTCTGACACTTGACTTTTCTAAAATAGCACTTACTTTACGTGTTCCCATACTACCTCCTTATCGTTTTTCTCTTCTCTACCTCTCCCCTTTTTAAAAAAATCTCTAACCCACAGCTGTGTTACCCTACTGGAGTAATCGTCCTGGCTATAATCTTAATAACAATGGGTTTCCATGACTCCCACATCACATCATTATGCTGACACCATAGTACAGAAGACTTTCCAAATGATAGCACTGTGCCTGTAATAAGTGGTAACTGGTTTTGAGGGCAACAGCAATAAAATACAGTTAAAGGATTATAAAGGTTGTGGAGATGCTGATACAATAGATGAAGCTAAAGTCCTTAAGACAATGACAGATTGTGGATTAATCTTTTGCCTGCTTTTGTGAAGTAGAGCCTAGTTACAAGTAATTCTCAAATTGAATTAAGGACTACATTAAAACCTAAAACAAATTTGCATTTATACATTCTGTTCTAAACCAAAACATTATGGTTGCATTTTTAAATACTAGAGAAAGAATGGATTGACTGTATGTGAGTGAATGTTATGGCCTGATCTCTGCCACCTAAAATACGATTAAACAGTAAATACTCCTTGGGTCCAAACTTCCCACTGCTTTAATGTTCTTTCACTTGGACTCTGAATAACAGAAAACCCTCCACAAATCAAAATTTCAACTCTCTTTGATGACGACAGTATCATCCTCACTAATAATTACCACCACCAGCAACAAAATCAACAACTATTTCCAAAGACACACACACACATATCTGAAAATCATAGGCAAAATTTTGTATATATGTGTATATTTTGGGGGTGATGGTAAATGATTTTCAGATTTTCAAAAGGGGCCCAGCACCCAACCAAAAAAATAATAATCTAATGTATAGAATTTCCTCTTATAAGGATTATAAAGTTGGATTCTGCCCTCTTTTTGCCATTGATGTTGCTAGAATTAATTTATCCTAAAGAAATACCTTGGTTAAAATAATATTATTTTATGTATGTTTCCGTTCAACACTTTGAAACAATTTTTACATTCTATAGTTATATCTTTAAGCATAGCTGACAAGCAATCAAAAAAGAGTTTACTAAGAATGAAGATTTAGCAGTCAGTGCTTATAAATGTAAAGTGATTTTTTAAATATTTCCATCTATTTTAAGTTCCTTTGGCAAGTTGTATATTTTGCGGAAAGAGTCCCAATGAAGGAGTTATGAGACCCACTTTGGCCACTGTAGGCATTATAATTCTAAGTCTCTAAGTTGAGCCTCAATTTTATCACCTTAGATCATGAGAATGACAAACAAGGAATATTTGGCAAATCTCCTGGGACCACTGCAATGACTCATATGATAACTTCATGGTAGTATATTGTAGACCACAAAGAGGTAAACCCCTTGGACAATTCTAAATTTTAACTTATCATTAACCGGCGGATTTTTGTGGAAACTAATGCCTGTGGCCGGCAATTTGTTATGTAAGTGATATTGATACATCTCTGGTCAATAATGTTTGGGTAACAAAAGATGTATTAATACATCTCTGGTCAATAATGTGATAACAGTTAAGGTAGTTTGTAAGCTCTAAATGTGGTAGAGTCTACTTCAGAGTTTTACAACTAAGAATTTTAATAAGTTGGAAAGACTTAAGAATGCTTAAAATATAGTCAACCCTTCCTTAAACTTTCTTGGAAGCACAGGGGTTAGGAGTAGGGGCTCTGTAGTCAGACTGTAAGTATTCACATCATCACACAGTTACTAGCTGGGCTACCTTGGATAGGTGTCTCAACTTCTTTAGGCCTCAATTTCCTCATCTGGGAAATAGACATTATATTATTACATACATCACAATATTGCTCAGAGGAGTAATTGAGCTAATATATGTAAAGTGCTAAATGCCTGCCATGTTGTAAACGTTATATAAGCATCATTAACTATTATTACAGTAATTGTAAAACTTACCTGGGGACAAAAGCCCAACTGTTTTGATCCTAGTACCACATCTGATTATAACCTTATTCCTCCACAATTCTTGGTAATTTTCTTTAACCAGTAGCCTCTTTCCTACCACTTTTTTTTTTTTTACTCTGGTTACAGTTTTATAATTCTGAATACTTATTTGTTTTCCTCATTGTCCTCTCAAACTGCCACTTGTGACCTTCATTTTACAGTAAATTTTATTTCCCAGTGACAGTAGAAATTAAATCAAAGGCCTGACTTCTGCTTGGTGACAACCCTAAACTGCTGATTTCTGAAACTCCTTCCATGAGCTCTCAGCTCACGATTCTCACTCTCTTTAAGTTCTGTCTGCTGCCTCTCTCAGCATGTCCTCCACACTAGCGGAAGGCAGAGGGTAAGTGTGTGGATTGCAGAGCCATACTGCCTGTATTTAAATCCTGGCTCTATAACTTACGAATTATGTAAACTTGAGCGATTTACTTAACTTCTTTTGCCTCAGTTTTTCTCACCTGTGAGATGGGATGATAATACTATCTGCTTCATAAGGTTCTTATTGAAATTAAGTGAGGTAATTTTTGTAAAATATTTACAGTGGTACCTGGCACACAGCAATACTCTATAAAATGTGTTAAATGAAAACCTAAGTTTAGGTCACACTGACTGTTCTATGCTTTAAGGTCCATTTATAATTTACACTCTGTTCTCACCAATATGATTTCTATCCACTGGTTCTGATATACCACATTGTGTACTTCAGTTAAATAAAACTACTTGATTGCAGAGATATTGATTTTTCATTGTGGTCCTCCTTATGCCTATGGTCTATCTGTTTTATACCACAGGTCTACTCAATAACTTGTTCAAATAAAAAATAAAACATATGTCTCATTAATGGAAGGTTAAATGTTTATAAATAAGTGATTGCCTGTACTAAGAATAATAAGGGGTCATTTTTTTGTTCCCTAAAGTAGAAAAAAGTGGCATTCAATGGTAAGACACGCAATTTTGTTTACATAGAAAAATGAACATCCACACAGTAGTTAAGGGAACGGGTTACTCGGGAAGATGGCGAAAGCTTCTATGGAAGACTTGAAAATTGCAATGATAATTATGAGTCAGAAAAAGTATATGTGCACTCCTAGCAGGAAGAAGATCTTTCAAAGTATCTCCCAAAACATCACAAATCTGAAAGTTCTCTTTAATGTCAGGCAAAGCCCCAAATCCAGGACCATGGAGAGCTCAGCCAGAACATCTGGAGCAGGGAAGAAACTTGGAAGGGCAGCAGCATTTGCTGCTCTGGCCTCCGCATCAGGGGCAAGGCTGAATCATGAAACTTTACTTGAGCCAGCAATGAGACAGGAAAAAAAGGTAAAAACTTAAAAAAAAAAATAGGTACTGCCACTATCACAAAGCCAATATTATGAAATATACTCAGGACTTGTAATCTCTCTGAACTGCCACAGAGCTGGATAAGGGTGTCAATTTTTCATTGGGCCACTTGTCCATGGTGGAAAAAACAGATAATTTTGGATGTGATGACTCATTAAATCAAAAGAGGTAAGTTATCTTTTGTGGCTGGTCTTTTGTAAAATTTAGTTTTGCAAAATTGATTATTTGGTTTCCTACTTCACAGAAATGGCGATAATGATTACGGAAACAATATAGCTGGAGATTTACAGAATATAACAGAGCAAAAATAATAATTGTCACAGAGGAACAACAGAAGTAAGTCAACAATCAAATGTTTCTTCTCCGATGACTTCTTCATAGCATAGATTTCTATCAGTTATTTTTTTACGATTTATAATTATATTTGTGGAATGGCTTCTTACATGGACATTACTGACAGATCCACACTCTCTTACACAAAAATCCTCTCTCTAAGCCTCAGCTTTAACACCTTCATGTAAACTTTTAGAATACAATAACTAGTTTATAAAAGAACACGGAGAGCTTCCCTGGTGGCGCAGTGGTTAAGAATCCACCTGCCAATGCAGAGGACACAAGTTCGAGCCCTGGTCTGGTAAGATCCCACAGGCCACGGAGCAACTAAGCCCTTGCACCACAACTACTGGGCCTGTGCTCTACAGCCCGCGAGCCACAACTACTGAGCCTGTGCTCCACAACAAGAGAAGCCACTGCAATGAAAAGCCCGTGCACCACAACTAAGAGTAGCCCCCATTCGCCACAACTAGAGAAAAAGCCCATGCGTAGCAACAAAGACCCAATGCAGCCTAAATAAATAAATAAATTTATTAAAAAAAAAAAAAAGGAACACGGCAGGTTTTGTTCGTCTAACTGTAGGGGAAAGGAAAGGTAGGGTCAAAACTACTTTAAATTTTACCTTTTTAAAGTACTTCTAAGGAGCCAGACAGGCAGTTTTTTATGGATTTTCCTACTTGTTTTGCTTAGGAGAACCCAGCACTACAGACTTCTACTATTTATCAATTAATCTGGCATGCAGCCTCAAAGGAAGAAGGTCGACCTGTATTAAAAATGCAGCCATCAAAAATTCATCAAAGGCTGCAGCATTTTAACTCATGAAGCTTTGAACACCTGCATACTTGTCAGATCTCTGGTCATAGTTAATGGTGAGACCTAGAGTTACTCCGGTACCTACACCTGCCCTGACATGAGCTGAATGAGGAGACTTCCCAGGGAAAAACTACAGTGAAGATTCTATAAGCACCGCTTGCCCTTCCTTCGTTACTTTCAGTAAAACAGCCCACCACACACTGACATCACATAGAGTTCAAAGTCAATCAAATCAGCCAACTGCAAAGAATAAAAGTCTTTCAGAAGTATCTTTTTCCCCATGATTGTAAATATCAGCATTCTTACAAGGTAATATAATGGAGAAACGCATAAACAACTATTATCTGGTAGGATTATGTACAGCATAATTCACAAACTGAAGTCTTTTAATGCTCTTCAAGAAAAGGTAATAATTTCAGAAACCTTCCTTTAACGTGTGAAGAAAGCAGTATAGTATATGCTGGAAGTAAAAACTGGAACCTTCAAGTTCAAGGTAAGAACTCTGCTGCTTAACTAATGCACTGCTCATAGCTGTCATCATTAATTTATGTTAGCCTCTGTAAACATCAAGAGTATAATAGGCCAATTTCACAACTAAATATAGATGCACATTTTGCCCTTATATAAATGGCAGATTGCTGCTGTAGATCATCGCTGCAGCAACATGTCAGTAAAGATGCACTGTTTGATGGTCTGATGCTCACACAATATATAAAACCAGTTGTAATGGTTGTTTGGAAGCAAAGTGTAACATAGCAGCAAAATTTCATTTGTTCCACAAACTCAGGATATATTAAGCTTGGCTGACAAAGACTGCTTGATGTGCTAAATCAGTTTGACCTTCATTCTTGCCTTATTTTTCTCATTTAACATGTGAAATGACCATTATTCTTCCCCCATGTAAGAAAATATCATGAAATTGATTGCTTAAAACCAGTGTCAAAAACATCTGCAACTGCTAACATTTGATGAAGTATCAAAATCAAGATGCATCCTTAAAATGTTTAAACTAAGATATATTCTGATTGAATAATCATGACCCATTTCTGACTTGTGGTAAAATAGATCAAAAGAGTAATTAAAGCCATTCAATTGAATGCCTTCCCTCATCTTCAGAAAATGCCTTGTGTATGTTTGAACTTAATAATTAAATTAATTGGTTTTAGCCAATGAGCATTTTTATTCTTAACACTTTAAATAAGAGGATTTAATTCCAGAATGAGTCATTAGAATAGTAATAAAGAAAGCTGAGAGGTCCGCACAATCCTTTTCAACCAATGTTCACCTTGATTCAAATAACCCTTGAATGAACCACAGCAAGACCAAACTATTCATTGTATGCTTTGGTGTCTGCCAAAAACCTCCTGAATCAAAGTGTTTTGTTCTTCATTTTCCCCCAGAACTTTAAGCTATCCAACTGGCAATTCCATAACAATGAAAAAAAATCTTGCAGCTTTATCAAGTAATTTCTCTCCACCCAATAAATAGCACTTTACCTTGAAGCAACTTGTATATTTCACACCTTAAATTTCTATTTACCAAATCAGCTAATCACTTCACAATTGAACTCAGAACAAAAAAAAATTATCAATTAAAGTGGTTGAAACTCCTGCAAATTATCATTTAGGAATGAAGTAATTGCTTTCATCAGGGCAGAAAAGCCCGCCAGAACAGAAATGTCACTTTAGATTAGTGTTCTCTCTCCTGAAGCTATGGATGACACAGCTGATATAAGACTAAATGCCAAGACCAATCAATTGCTTTTGTGGCTCTGCTCTGAGCTGCTGTAAAAGGGGCCATTTTCTAGGATCTACTCTTCATTATAGTAAATGCTATCTCCTTGGTAACATAATTCCATTTCTCATAAATTCTGTCTGAGCGCATTGTCCTAACAATGGATATTTGTGGAAAAGAATGCTGTTGGTTTAATGCACAGAATTAAGTGTGAATGGCTGTCAAACTGCTATAGTTTACTAGTTCTTAAACATAAATTTAAGTCTTATACATTAAAAGGAATTCTTGGGGAGAAATGAATGTCCTGAACAAGGGTAAGATATTTGTATTTGAAGGTTCTGTGCTACTGGTTTAGAATTTTGACTATTCTAGTACTTATCTGTTGTGTACATTAAATCAGTCAGCTCACACCAGAGGTGGGTGAACACATCACTTACTTTCTCAGCAGTGTAGTTTGCAAATGTGAAACCTCAGAAGCAAATATGGACTCGTTAGGCAACTGCATGTGATTTGTGAATAGGCACAACTGTATTAAAAGAAAAAAATTTTTTTCTTTCAGCTGAGCCATTCCTGGAAAGCACCCAGATCTTAATTTGTATTGTTCATCCCCCTGAAGTTACAAGAATCTGGGTTGCAGGCTCCAATTAAAAAGAAATTGAAGAAGCTAATATAGTGAGAAAGCAGCAATTCCCTGCACTGCTCTCTTCAGGTCTGAAGTTTAGAAAGAGATTCAGGATCACGGGTCTTTGCCCGACGTGGGATAAAGGCTTTCTCATCCCGGTGAGCACACATGTGTAACTTCCATTAGCAGTAACAGAAGTCGTGAGCACACATTGAGAGGAAAGTCTACTGCTAAATATTTGAAAGGGTCAGAGCATCTCTGCTGAAAGGCAAAATGAGAAGGAATGGTGGGCACCCTGTGACCGCAGGACATTTTACTAACCATCTAAAGGGCCATTGCTGGATTTCTATCACTCCAAGGAACTATAGTACTAATTTTCATAATATCAATGACAGGAAAGTACATGTTGTTTCTACATTTTAAGATTATTCAGTACCGTCAAAGAAAAGCATTGACCTTAGTTAGCACCATAATCATAAAAGCAAACATTTTTGAATGTCTACTAAGTTTCAAGGTTTAAGTGTTTTAAGCATTATCCCATTTAATTCATGGTTGCTAATATCAGAAGGGGGGTGCGTAACAGCATCTATGAAAAGCAGATCATCTCCGCTGATCATATTTGACCCTAAAACAGTGTTCCTTTCAGCCCCTATTTTGGGGGGCAACTAAATGGGTTTTATATCTTCCCTCTAACTTTCTGCCCTCATCCCCCAAAACTAGGAGTTTTCTTGTCTCAGGGAGGGCTTTCCCTGGATCCTAGACTTTCAGGGCTAAAAGCAGGACGGTCCTGGGCAAACCAGAACAGTTGGTCACCCTGGAAATGTTATTGCTTCCCATCTCACAAATAAGAAGATCAAAGCACAGAGAGGGAAAGTAACTTGCCCAAGGCCAATGACAGCTGAAGCTAGAATCTGAACCTTGGCAAGATGAACCCAACACGTCCTTCTCACCACCGCACCACACTGCCTCTAGAGCAATGACGTCCTCGTGATTCCCCTTCTCCCAATTATATTTACACAACCATTAAGTTACCGATAAAGTTTTATATAATTTATCATCACCCATATAAATTCCATCATAATTGTTATGAAAACATTAATTCGTTAATAAAATGTCCGATAAACCCCGTATTTTTTCAGGCTTATAAACACATTCCGATTTGGAGTAGGTAAATTTGCTGTTAATTGCTCTAAGTCCCAAACTAAGTCGCTTTGGAATTCAAATTCAAATGACCTTTCTAGAGGGAAAATTCATTTTTTCCTTTAATTTTCTTTAAGTGTGATTTCAAACACTTTTGAAAGCACAACTAAGTGGAAGAAAGCTTTTGAAAACTTTCAAGCTTGACAGGAGAAAGTTGGAAAGGAGAAAGCATGCTTTGACAAGTTTGAAGATCTTTAAGTATGAAAAATGAAAGTTATGGTCATGGGAACACTGCAAACAGCACACACTTTTACTTAACATCAATGAACACACCATTATACTATAACTGCCTGCATTTTTAACTGAAATAAGTGAAATGGTCATGCTTTCTTTAAACACTACAATTGAGAATACAGGTCCATCAGTCTAAAGAGACAATATACCCTACCCCTACCTAACTGACTTTTTTTTTAAAGACATGTATTTTTATTTAACCTTTCATCAAGGTTCCAAAAGCATGGTATATAGTTACCAGGGGTGTACATTGTTAAAATTTCTAGAGAACACTTAGGGAAATACATATCCCAAGCTGACTAAGGAGGCAAATAAATATATTCTGAAAGAATATTCACTGTCTCTTTGATAGACTTTAGAAACAAATTATGGAATATTCTCAAGATAGTGAACAAAGATGTTGAAACAAATCTTCAATGACTGGGGAAATTTTTTTAACAATATGTTAAGTGATAAAAGGTAATTCATAAAGCAGCATGTATAGTGGGTCAGACAACTATAGCAATATATCCATAATTATATATACAGAGAAAATATACCCAAACCAGGATTAATTCCCACAAGGCAAAATATTAAGATTGGTTATTTCTACATGGTAGAAATTCCTTGTAGGGTGGTCAGAAGATGGGAGGTGATTGGGGGGGCAGGAGATAACTAATTTCTGAAGTTTCTTCAATAAACATGTATTTTTAATATAAAAATTACTTCTTGAAAAAAACAACAGAAATGTGATTTTATGGACTCTAAGTTGAGCCTGAGAAGCGCTATGATGACCAAAGGTATTTTTCATTTAATAAATGGTTTATCTGACAGTGCTATCCAATGCCATCCTGTCACCACTTCTTGCAATAGCAGGGCTTGAAAGATATTTCGAGAAAATGCTTGGCTTGGTCATTCCTCTAAAAGAGAACTGGAATTGAAAAAGCTGGGAGAGGCCTTCATCCCTCCTCAAGTTATCCCACATGAGTCTCCAACCAAATGACTGAGTCCTTCAGTCAGACAGCCTGGGCTCCTGGGTCCTTTGTGGCCCCCCTAAACCCCAAAGCAGTGTGTTGCCCAGTGTACAATATGCCAGCTGTCTGGTTGGGGATGGAGTGTGTTAGCATTTAATGACTTTTTCCGTGTGTCACTAACTCCTTGACAACCCGACGGCAGATGCAGATTCTTACCTGGGAGAAAACACAGACAAACAAACACACAAAATATTGCACAGAATGGGCTTCCTGAAGCAAAATCTCAGACCCCGACTCAAGTCTTGGTTAAGAAGCTGCCTCAATTAACGGTATCTTGAGATCTCTACTAAGTTCTATAACACTGACCAAACTATCATAGTCAGGATCATTGTTTTTTCATTGACTGCTGCACCTCCCACTTCTAACAGGTGTTGGCCCTCGGTGGTACAGGGGGTCCATGGCATTAGAGTACATATATGCAGCAGACAAGACTTTTATGTGCCAGGGATCATCATATGAGATTTAATCTGAGAAGTCATAATACCTCACTGAGGTACTTTATAAAGCAGGACAACATAGGAAATGCCTGTTTATTTGTAGGCTTCCATTAATTAGTCAGGAACAAAGTCCTTCCAAAAACCCTACATTCTTTTGAAAAACCTTGATAGATGCTTAGTCCTCTCATTAAAATCTGACTTGGAGGAACTACAAGTAAGTTATTCTGAGCCACATGTAACTATGTAACAGGATGATAAAGGTAGGTAATATTTCAATGTATAAAATACATGTTTAAAACATGAAATTAAATAAGGGTAAAATAAATAGGCTTTTTTTTTTTATTTCATGAGTTTGCAAGCTGCTCATGGAAAAACAAAAGGTTGTACCATGATACAAGTACACATGAAACTAAAAAGACCCAGTTACCTTATTAGTTGCAAGTCAGCACTGAATTTACTGATATTGAATAATTACAACTTTAATAGTAACATGAATCCAAACTGTTGGTAGAAAGTTCTCAGATGTAGGAAAGCACATGATGATTGATTTGTAAGCTGAGTAAAAGGGACTGTTTAATTGAAACAGGGCAAGGGAAGCCAGCGATTTGCTCAACTGGCCCTTACCACAAAGCCTCCACAAACAGCCTTAGCATCTGAATCCATAAGGCACCAAATAGTTAAAAAAAACACAAAATGTATACCTATGGTTGAATACTTCCTCCCTGACCTGTCATCCCAGTACAGTCCTTGACCAAAATGGATATCCTGCAACCTTCTACTCACCCACAGGTACTTTACAGGAGCCCTTTCTTAAATTCACCTTCTGTCCTCTCTGCATTTCATTTTGTTTTGTTTGGGCTGAGATATTCATCTTAAAAGATTTTCCCTCAAGGTCTCCTTTTGAGTTATCAGCCAACAAAAGATCACTTAAGTCTTTAGTGTCACTTCTGAAAACAGTAGCCTTTCCCAACAGCGCACTTACAAAGATAGCGTGGAGGTCAATGAGTTACCAAGAGCCATTCAGCAACTCTGTCTTGTTCCCATGGCTGTGAACCTGGGAGCTCGGAGCCGGAGCCCTAACCACTGGACCACCAGGGAATTCCCAGAGTCACTTTTCAAATACGTACAAGTACATGTGCACTTGCATGTGTGCACGTGCACACACACACACACACGCTCACATAGACACACCACTGTTTTAAGGGGACTGAATTATATATATTGCCCTTCAAACTCTGTTTTCTTCCCCCTCAGTTTTGCTCCCTCATTTGCTTCTACACAATTTCCCTCTCAGAGAATCACTCATTGGATCTGGTCATATCTCTTCTCATAAAATTCATATATGCAAGAAGAGTGAGTCAGAGTTTTTTGTTGTTGTTGAATTATTATTAGTCTACTGTAAATAAATTTAAGTTAGAGATCACAAACTCAAATACCTGCAGAATCCAACAAAATTATACAAGTGAATAAAGAGGACAAGGTGAGAGAAAGCACTGCAAGCGTGACAATAAATGGCAGCTGGGCCCTCAGTGTTGAGCAGGTAACAGGGAGTGGTGTGGACTATGGCAAACGGGAGAGCACTTGCCTAGCCAACAGGGGGCACACATTATTCAGGAAAAACAGTTGTTACTAGATGGCAATGTGGACCCAAAGTTGCCAAGTCTTCCTTTTTAAGAGAAGCCAGAAATCTAGATTCTTTTTTAATTAAAATCTTCCATTTTTTGAAAATACTGAGCATCTCATTTTAAAAATGCAACTTTTTGCAGGCTCCTATGGGTCTCATTTGGCCTGTGGCAGTTAGCAATCTATGGTTTAACACCATTAATAGCCTTCCTGAGAGTAGGATTTAATTATGGGGTACATAAGGCATAGGATATAAAGAGCTATAGCAGTCAGGTGACAATGAAGAAATGAGGAAGATGCATAAAATGCAGAGGAATGCAGAAAGTTAGACTGGAAGAAAAGAAACTGTATTAACAGTTATTTTTCTCAGAGTGGTAGAATTTCTCCTTTCACTTTACTCTGTTTTACAAATTTTCTATAAATAATCAGGAAAAAATTAGATCAGTTACTATTCCATAAGATCTAACCTATTATTAAAAGTAGCTCAGGGCTTCCCTGGTGGCGCAGTGGTTGAGAGTCTGCCTGCCGGTGCAGGGGACACGGGTTCGAGCCCTGGTCTGGGAGGATCCCACGTGCCGCGGAGCAACTGGGCCTGTGAGCCACAGCTGCTGAGCCTGCGCGTCTGGAGCCTGTGCTCCGCAGCGGGGGAGGCCGCGATGGTGAGAGGCCCGCGCACCGCGGTGAGGAGTGGCCCCCGCTTGCCGCAACTGGAGAAGGCCCTCGCATGGAAACGAAGACCCGGCACGGCCATAAATAAATAAATAAATAAATAAATAAAATATTAAAAAAAAAAAAAGTAGCTCAGAAAATTAAAAATACTCAGATGCATATTTGTGCATAGATCCATTCACCACATTTCAGCCACGTAGTTTCAAACATTTAATCACAACTGAAATTTTAGTCAGTTCACCATGATGGCATCATATATAAAAAAATCTTTCATTAAAAATTAAAATAGCAGAGAACGATCAAAATGGTAGAGTAGTAGGATGTGAAAAATTAAAACAGCTCTTTTCCAAATGAGTCAGAATGCACCCCACCCCCCAAATTAGTGATTAAATTCTGTTGACAATTTCTTAAAGTGCATGCTAAACAAGACTCTGTTGTTATCAGTGCAATAATAAAGTTGAGAGACAGTGTCTTGCATGTAGAGTGTGTCCTCAATAAGTATTTGTTGAAAGACAATTGTTGATGATCTGAATGTCCTTAAAAGTCATGATTTAAGACAGTAAACAACACATCCAGTAGTACTGCTCTTGAAATTAAATTTACCCAGTAAATCAGTCCTTGGGATGCTCTTATAGTAAAGAAGGGAAGGGAAAGAGAAAGGGAAGAAACACAGATACTCCTCTCTCCCTGCCAAACCTCAATACTCACAAATTCTTCCCTGACAAAAATATTTAAATTCTCAAAACAGTTCTTCCCCTTTCTACGCTCTGGAAGTGGTGCTATAGTGAGTACCAAACTGAGGCAAGGAGAAAGAAATGTCAAGAGCCCATGTCATCTCTATTTATTAATCATACACTGTCGTATTCAGAACACCAGATCACCGTAAATCCTTCCCACAAGTCAGATAGAAACATAACAGGTGGAAATTTCTAAGGGGAAATCTCAGATCTTCACATAATTACTGCATCTCTTTGCTAGATCTGTGTTGTTTATGTGTAATCAGAAACACAAAAAGGTGGAGAGAAGCAGTGCTCCAAAGAGAATGCATAAGAGATCACAGAGAAAAGATTTCAGATGGCAGAGTACCTACAAATTAAGGTTAGCTATTAAATCTCTACAAGTTTCAGAGAATAAGACAGCCATCTAGAGAGACCTCCTGAAATTCAATAAAAGTTTTGGAACTACTGTTTTCCTCTACCTGAATCTCTTCTGCTTCTGGGTATGGGTTTTTTTGTCCTCTTATGTATTTATTTTAAAATAGATGAATATTTTATCATTACAAAAATACATCCATTAAGGGAAGCACATCTGCTTCCCCTACTGGGCCTTCTCACTTCCTTCTGGCCATTTGCTCCTAATCTCAGTCAGTATCTTTCTCCCTCTCGGATGGAGGCTGACAGCTCAGGTGGAAGGGAAAGCCATGATGTCTATGTGCAGAGTCTGCTGATGTATGAAATGGATCAGAATGGCACGATTCTAGTCAACTTCACTCACAGCAGGTGCAAACAAAAGAACATTCCTATATGAGATCAGGCACCACTCTTCATCTGCAGCTTCTAGGACTGACTGTACAGTAGATCCGAAATGAAAAAACAAACACACACACTCACTGCTGGAATGTTTCCAGAGCAGATACACTCCAATTTGTGTCTCCCTCCGCTGCCTTCTATATATGCAATACTATAAGGAATTGCATATGCCCAACTGTAGGCTATAATTTTATTGATAAACTCTGGTGATGTTATAAAATCCGTAAGGGCAAAGAGCAAGTGATTTGCTCATGTCACTAAAAATTCAATACAAAGTTATAGCTTTCATTTAGAAGCCTTTTTAGAACTTTTTTAAAAAAATCGGTCATGATGCATAGTTATCAATACTTGTATGGCCATGATGACAAGAGAGGGAAAAAACACCAAGCCAGTGCTTACAGAGAAAAACCACCCCAAATTCTTCAGTTGAACAAAGACAATTCCTGATTTTACAAAATTTTATATAAATTGTGAACGATATGGCAAGCAGAAAATGAGAGCAAACTTGACTCATTCCCTAAAGACTTCTATAAGCATCCATTTATACGGTACTATGTGCTAAATGTAGATTTATATCTTAACATGCAAAATCAAGTATAGGTCTTTTATACTGTGTGTTACAAATGAGCTTGCCTAAATTCCTAGACAATTTGTGCATGAAAAGCAGGAATAAGGAAAATAATGCCTCTTTACTCCATGTCAATGTGCTCAGCTTTCACATGAGCTCAACAGGTATTGTGTATCCTCATTTGGATAGCACAGATTTGGGTGAGGGGCTTACACCGCCTGAAGATCCACCCATCCATGCACTTTCACAGCATCAATTTAATAGATGCTTAGGTGAGGTGGAGGTCATATGGAAACATGTTAGTGCCAAACAAATTCTACTACTCCCAAGAGAGAGGGATTTTCTTCTTCTTTTTTTAAAATTTATTTATTTATTTTATTTTTGGCTGTGTTGGGTCTTTATTGCTGAGCCCGGGCTTTCTCTAGTTGTGGCAAAAGGGGGCTACTCTTTGTGGTGGTGCACAGGCTTCTTATTGCGGCGGCTTCTCTTGCTGCAGAGCATGGGCTCTAGGTGCAGGGGCTTCAGTAGTTGTGGCACGTGGACTCAGTAGTTGTGGCTCGCGGGCTCTAGAGCGCAGGCTCAAGCGCACGGGCTTAGTTGCTCCATGTCATGTGGGATCTTCCCGGACCAGAGCTCGAACCCATGTCCCCTTCCTTGGCAGGCGGATTCTTAACCACTGCGCCACCAGGGAAGTTCCGAGAGACAGATTTTCTATTGAAAAGTGAAAGAGTTTCCCTCCTCTCTGTGCTCAGAATACTTGTATTCCTTGGCAGGAAGAGGCTGAGCCATTAAAGACAGGTCCCCCCCTTAGTACTTCATGCTATCAGTGGGAAGTCCCAGATGAAACCGATGTGTGTATAAGTGATTTGTAAGCAGGTCTAGACTAAAGTAACTGACAGATCATCTGGAAAATAAGTAGAGTTAATTAAGCAGGTACAGGTGGTCAACATAAGGAAGCTATTCAATTTAAGGGAAAATATGACTGAGAAAATCACAGTTATTCATAATACTCAAACACTGATCTGTAAGATGTGAGACCTGGGTTCTGGGCCAAGATCTGCCATTAATAGCTCTATGATTTCAGACAAGACATTTAATGTCTGGCTCTGTCTTCTCACCTGAAAAACAAAGGGATTGTTCTCTAGGACATCTTTTCCCTTAAGGATTCTATTTTCACTTGTGTTTTTGTCACATAACATTAGTGGAACTGCTGGGAATATGTCTGATGTGCATTAAAGTTATTACCCATTTTCTCTGCAGTTTTAAAACGGTGCGTCCTCCTCCCACCCTCCTCCCTCTCTTCAGCCTGTTAGAATCTAATACAGTCAGAGTCTCCAGAAGTAAATATGCAACCCGACTTTCACATAGGATTCATGTGAAATCCTATGCAATCCATACAATGAGGTTGCACGGCTATTAAACTCATGGACAACACGTGAAAACTGGCTTAACTAAAATTTCTGATTAATAACAATGAAATACTCTCATTTCCACTTTTCCAAAGGAAAGTCTGGGTCTTCTCCAGAACTGACATAGCAGAGCACGAAACACTTACTCTTGAGTTACGGATAATAACGAACATCAGCTGTCCTAGCTAAAAGAAGAACACCATTCATAGAAGAGTTATAGCTCTGTTTTCAACATAAATTATAACTTTTTTTCACTGGTGGGTGAGAGAGGTCCAAATGATGGCAAAGCTTGCATTTTAAAGTATGCCTGCTTACTTTCTATGTATTGTATAAGGTCCTCAAACATTCTCACAGGATGTCAAACATCTGGAACAAGGAATCAACAAGCACATGTTGGTTGCTGTCTAGCATCAGGCTAAAGCCAAATCAACTCATTACCTATATCTGGTGAGCACCAGTATTTTTGGCACTGTGTAGACACAAATGTAATACTGCTATCTGTCCTCAAGGCAAGTAATATTTATACTTTTTTCAGTTTGTGTAGCTAACTCCATACTTCTTCCAAAATACAGGCTTGAATCCCATAGGATGATCTGGTCTGTAAATGACATGAAAGCAACCACCATAACACCTCCAGTACCTATTAAGCCATTAAAAACATCACTGGCAAAGTAGTGATACAACCACCAAGATTCCATCAAGTGACTCATGTCTTTAGAGCTTGCTCAAAGGCATGCGACTATTGGAATCATATCAAACTGCATTATTCTTTCATTGACACATAAATCTGATTTGCTGTTAATAATACCTACTATACCCACAAACATAAGCAGGTCCCAGTGTGTAATGTCTGAAATTACTTTAAGTACTAAGAAAAAAACAGCAAGCCCTATGAACCACACTTTCTTTCAACTGAAATGTGTGGAGAATTTTTAATAGGCAAACAATGTTTACATTAATTTCACTTGCACTTTTGCAGGTGGGAGCAGCACATTTTGAGGAGCTCGTGGTCTTGATTTGTTGGTGAATAATATTAAGCTCAAAGTTCTGGAAAGCCCCAAATTATAAGTATTCTAAGTTTGGGGTGAATGAAGGTAGAAGCTTAGATGGAAGACACTAAAAAAGGGAAGGAAGCACCTTTACAAAGAGTTATTATACCTGATAGGCTCCATGCAAGACAGTTGAAATGTGAGCTTCAGTATTCAAAATATAAAGGATACAATCATATGTCTGGTTAACTTACAGGAAATAGTTCCAGAGACAATTTTACACTAACTACAGTGATTTGGGCAATTTTTAAAAATAATACCAGCCAATTTCTCTCCATTATATTCTGCTGGCAGAAAATAAAACATTTTTCTTTGAAATGATTGCCTTTGGTTTTGTTAAATCATGCATTCTGTCAACATGTGGTCACCATTTTTACATGATCTTTCTGCTTCCCTAGAAAAGAATGAATTCACAGTCTGAACCCTGATATAAATATGTAATCTTGCAACTGTTAAGGCTTCTTCTATTACTGCAAAATGAAGAGATAAGAAATGGATGTGGTATCAAAAGAAATGAAACAAAAAAAAGAAAAAAAGAAAAAGAAGATGACCAAATAAGTTTAAAACTCAGATTCTTACCTCTACCTCATAGCTAAATGAAGAAAATGCCTGTGCTGATCATTTTTCTTACTGTAACACAAAGGGATTGTGTGCAGTTCATGATTTTAAACCACTAATATTTGAAAACAAACTTGAAAACCCTACTTATATCAAGAGATGTGTCCTAGCAACTTCACTGTAGCTAGCAAAAGGTTATAGGAGAAGAGGTTATAATAAAGTCTGAAAAGAAGAAATATTATGTTGTCATTAAATAAAGATTTTTTGGATGTAATTATAAAATGACTGGGCTAAAATTGCTTCCACTAACTATGTCATCCTCTAGGATGGACATCCTTATCTCCAACCTCCAGTCTGTACATTTTTTAAAGCTAAATTACTTTGCAAAAAGTGTAGATATTTGTTTTGTTGCTGCCCATCTGGGCTTCTGTTAATGATACAATGAGACCATACCTCTTTCTAGGATAATCACTGCAATGCTGTTTCCCTTCGTAGTGGGATTTCCCAGAGTGGGCGCTCACAAAGCATCCTTGACAACGTTGGTTTGACTTTACACAATAGCTTGAACCTATAATCGAAAGCACATTGCTTCTCAAACTAACTTATAGAAAGAAATCCCCACAATGTTAATCCTAGGTAAAACAACTGAGATATTTCAAATGAGTACAGAAAAAAAATTTCCAGATGAATCTTGAATTAAATAAAAATATAAAGGGCCAAAACAAAGTGAGAACTTGTATACATGAAAAGAGATGGTGAAAGAGAAGACTCTTAACACTCAGAAAGACAAGTACTAGCAACTTGACCAGACTCAAAATATGTTTTAAGAGTATAGGTAGAGGAGACAGTCATTTGTTTCCTCCCTCTGCAGTTAACATGTAAAGTAAATTAAAATGTAAACCACAGAGGATGCTACTTAAAAAGAACTTCCACCACCAAGTAGCAAATGAGGAAATGTTTAGATAAGATTTCAATCAAGGTGACTCTCTGCTTGTGATAGAATGGTCTGAGTCTCAAGAGTACAATCACCATATAAAGAGCACAGGGAAATTAACGCTACTTCTTTGTCAAGGTAAAACCTCAACTTACTAGAACCCAGTTGGAAATTTCAACTTAATCAGAATGATTTTTGTACTCTCAACTTCTTGGGTGAGGAAAACACAAGGAAATCACCAAAAAAGCAAACAGTAACAGTTTTTTTTTCTACCAACCACAACTCTCAGATGTTTTGTAAAGTGGATACATATTCACCCCCATTTTCTGCACTGTCCATATCTCCATTCTACAGTGGCCGATTTGGTTCAGAAAAAAAATGACCTCAGTCTTGGCAAAATTCTGAATAATCAAAACCCAGTCTCTGTCTAGGATCCTATACTCAAAGCATGGGCAAGTACTGATTCCTAGAAAGAAGCACAGAGTAGAGAGGGCACTAGACAGAACTTCTCCTCCCTGGGCCTCAGGCTTCTAATTTATAAGATGGATGAGAAGGGTATTTACTAGAGAGTCTAAGTCCCACCCCCCTTAAGTTCAAGTATCCATTTCATTCCAAGAATTTCACCAAGGGGGTTAAAACACTATTTTGCCTAACTCAGGATTGACTAAAATATAACTATGTAGGATGCCATATTTTCTAATCAGACATCAAATAGCAATGCCATGATATATATATAATACAGGCATCATCACTGACTCCAAAAGAAGGGTTTCCAAAGGCCTGACTGGTGTTCGGCTGGACCGTACTGGCAAGACCCACCTGCCAGCATCCTTTCTGAAGTTTTAGTGTCCAGGTTATATCACGTGTTAAATATTTGAACTTATACCCACATCTAAAGGCTATCTAGTTCAAGAGAATGTTTCCTAATCATTTCACTATGTGATCTATTTTTAAAAACATTTACAAAACTTAAAGAAATTATAATCCATTCCTGTATTTCCCATTGGCCAATGTTTAAAAAAAGATTTTAATAAAAGTAGCTAATAATTGAGCACTTACTATGTCCTTAGTGCTGTGCTAATTAATTGCTTCATATGGTTTTTCTCACCAAATCCTTAAACAACCATATGGTTATGTATTCACAGATGAGGGCAGGGAAGTTTAAAGTGGTCACATTATTTGCCTAAAGTCTCCCAGCTACGTACTTGAACAGCCAGGGTTTAACCCCAAATTAATCTGTCTGTCAAAGCGCTCCTGTTCAACCACCATCGCCAACACCTGGCAGATGAGCCAAATGGGAAGAAAGGATGTGTACGTTCTAACCACTGAAGGTACAAGGAGGTCACTTTTAAATCATATAAGTTACTGTTTTTAAAAATCTCATCAGCAAATTTAGATGACTTTCTAAAATCCCAGGATTTGATTCTAGAACCTAGGATTGTTGTGGTGGAATTAAGAAGTCTTATTTTTTTTTTTAATTTATGAGTTCAGTTTACATAAATTTGGAAATAAAATAACATGGTTGCTTTGTGTGGCCATCTGCCACTCTCATAAGCATCTCTAGCTACAAAATTGAGAATACTGGTAGTTTTTCTGTGGAGTTAATTGAAGCCTTCCTAAGAATAATTTTAATTCAGTGTTTTAGAGCCAAATTCTGCTTTATGATCCACATTTCACATAGTATTTCTGAAAACTAGAGCAAGCCAAGGGTCTGATTGGCATTTTGAAATCTTTCAGATTAAAACATGATCCAGCTATTTTCTGCTATTCATCTAGTGTTGATCCCAAGACCCATATAAGTGAAAGTGGCTTTCCAAGTTCAGTGTAGGCATGACCTACAACGCTGAACAGAGAATCAGCCCATAAGAATTTAGATCATCTTTCTATCTTTACTGTTATGCTATCACCTCGCTTAATTATCTATGTTCCCTTTACCTTTAATTCTGTAATAGAAATGGCTAAATGTTCTGCAACAAATTTATAAGGCTTAACATTTGGTTACAAAGTACAAAAGTATATCACATATGGCTTTAAATTACTTTCTTCCCAGCACTTTCTTCCATCCAAGGATCATCTTTTTTTTTTTTTTTTTTTTTAAAGAAATTTACGTTCTTTAATTTATTTATTTATTTATTTTTGGCTGTGTTGAGTCTTCGTTTCTGTGCGAGGGCTTTCTCTAGTTGCGGCAAGTGGGGACCACTCCTCATCGCGGTGCGCGGGCCTCTCACTATCGCGGCCTCTCTTGTTGTGGAGCACAGGCTCCAGACGCACAGGCTCAGTAATTGTAGCACACGGGCCCAGTTGCTCTGTGGCATGTGGGATCTTCCCAGACCAGGGCTCGAACCCGTGTCCCCTGCATTGGCAGGCAGATTCTCAACCACTGCGCCACCAGGGAAGCCCCCAAGGATCATCTTTTATAATTTCTGCTGATAAATGCCTTTTTTTTTTTTTAAGTAGTTCCTCACTTAGAGCTCACTTTGGGGATAAAGGCAGCAACTCTCTTCAGATGCAGTATGATGCACACATTTGAGCACTCACTGGTGACTCTGTGTGTCTTAATTCAGCCATGGTCTCTGAAAAGACTCAGTTACTTTCCCTAAATTTCATTTTGACCATTTACAAAATGAGAGATTAAAGGCTCACCAATATTCTGAATACATTATGTGAATTATGGAAAGAAAACAAAGAATTTGGAGGGAAAATCCCTAAGCATCCATTCTTATCATAACACAAATAGCATTGCTGTCTATTAGAAAGAGAGGAGACGGAAGTGAACAACAGTAATTATCCAACCTATAATTTGTCCTGACAGCAGAGCACCCTTTTGCAGACTAAGAAAAGGTCTATAATGATGAGCCCTAAAAGAGAGTACCACAAATACCAGTTTGGGGAGGGGGTGCCAGAACAATATCCTAAGACTAACTGCAAGGGCTATAGCATCCCACATGCAGGAGACACAGAGTCCCACATATGTGTCATCTGTGGGGCCCAGGAAGGCATGTGGAGTGTGTGATAGTTAACTGTGCCACAAGCAAAATTAAAACATACTTTATTTTTGTCCCGTTTTCTTCTTTCCACTCATTTGCTCATCAAATGGCATCCAGTATGAGAAACAACCAACCCAAGAGTTAAGGATTCGATTCAGAGTATTTTATGTCTAAATTAAAATACAAATATTTTAAGAAATTTTTTAAAAAAATGTAAACAACATTGAGGAATATAACGGCAAAAGCAAAAGTCCCCTAGCCTCTAAGTCTTTCTATCCCCCCCAAAAAATCACTATAAATTATTTCTTGTGTATTTCTCAAAAATGGATATATACTAAAAACACATATACACAAAACTCATCTTATTTACATGAATAAAATCATCTTCTTGACATTGTTCTGAAACTTGCAAATACACGTCTTAAACTTCAGCACATATAAGTCTACCATGATCTGTTTAAATACTACCCAGCATTTCATTGGATGAATGTAGTAATTTATTTATCCAGTTGCCTATAGAAACATATTTAAGTTGTTCCTAAATTTATGATATCAGAATACTGAAAAAAACACTTCTACACATTTTCTTGATTTATTTGCAGGAGTTTGTCAATAGAGGTAGAACTGCAGTGTAAAAGAATATGCACATTTAAAAAAATCTAGAATAGTATCAACACCTAACTCAAACGAAGTGAATCCTTCATCTCCATTTGTGAGAAGAAAATCTTTTGATTTAGTTTTTTGACAGTGATGAAAATAATATAGATTCATGAATCCACTTGTATGTATAGATAATAAAAAGTTGTGTTTGTTTTCTGCCTATCTTTATACTGTAACAGAATTCCACACATTAATTCTAATATTTTGGAATTATGTAGAATTGAAACACTCCCCCGAATATTCATATCTAAATAGTAATTAATGTGAATGTTACAAAGGTACAAGGTATTTCAAAATGTGTAAAATGACCACATGTTACAAGATCCTGTTATACCCTTGTTGCTTTTCCACAAAGTAACTAAAACATAATGTAAGTGACAGTATGTGTAGAGATTGCGAGCTGGTGTCCCATAGACACTCATTTGGTTTTTGGCATAGAAGTATTAACCTTAGGCACAATTGTCTGAGGTAAGAAGTTACGTTAGTGGTCAAAAAGGTCATTGTACTTAGTAAAATATCCTCCCTTTTGTTTTCTAAGATGTTTAAATTCTGAATCTATACAACAATAATTAATTTTCCTCCCACTCAATGCTCCCTCCTGGGCCTTGCTCAGTGTATAGTCCAGATAACAAAGGCCACCATGGAACTTTGTGAGCAGCCAAACAAGGTGAAACGTGCTATATCCCCAAGTGCTCAGTACACAATACATGATTTTATGAACCTCTCACCTCTAGTGTACGAACACATCCCTGAAAATTAAAGTGTGAAATTACAACACCTTTGTCCTTAAAACAAGCACAATCTGCCAAAAATGCTCTCTTCTGTGAACTTTTGGCACCGACAGGGCAGAAATGCAATATCCTGTGCCTTCAGCTGCCAAAGACATGAAACTAGATCCAAAAGGAAGAAGCCAGGTAAATTGTTTAGGCCCATGACCTAACATTCTCCTTGGCATAAAAGATTTTTTTCTTTAGCCTTCCAATAAATGTAGCCAATTGGAAAGGCAATAAATTCATTATTCTATACACAGTGAGTAATTCAGATAAACAACTTCCAATGCTTAAAAAACTATTTTCCCATTTCTTTAATTTTCATGGGAAACTGTTTTCCCATTTCTTTAATTTTAAAGGAATTATCCTTCAATCCTCTCTGAAAAGTCATCACTAATTCTTAAACACAGACTAAACCAGAAATAAAAAAGAAAAATTATGCCCAAATAACTATCTCTATCTCTACTTTTCAATCAGGTATGATGTCTGTTTTCTTCACAACTTATAGTAAGTCTATAAAGATATGCAGGAATATTCAGTGGATACCTTTCTGAAGATAATTTGGAAATAAGAACAACTCAATGGCAAAAAGTTTTATTATGCTGTTAAAAAAAAATATTCCCAGACATAATATTGCTCCCTGACAGTACTGGGTCCTGAACAGAGCTGAAAGTGCTAGGGTGATTCAAGAGTCAATTAGTGCAACATATTTACTGGTGAAGCCACTATGGAAAACAGTATGGAGTCCTCAAAAAACTAAAAACAGAGCTACCATATGACCCAGCAATTCCACTCCTGGGTATACATCTAAAGAAAATGACAACACTAATTCAAAAAGATACATGCACCCAAATGTTCATAGCAGCATCATTTACAATAGTCAAGATATGAAATCAACCTAAGTGTCCATCAGCAGACGAATGGATAAAAAGGAGGTGGTATATACATACACACAATGGAATATTACTCAGCCATAAAAAAGAATGAAGTTTTGCCATTTGCATCAACATGGTTGGAACTGGAGGATATTATGCTTAGTGAAGTAAGTCGAACAGAGAAAGACAAATACTGTACGTTATCACTTACATGTGGAATCTGAAAAACGAATCAAACAAATGAATTTAACAAAACAGAAACAGACTCACAGATATAGAGAACAAACTAGTGGTTCCACCAGTAGGAAGAGGAAAGTGGCAAGGGGGAAGTTAGGGATAGGGAATTAAGAGGTACAAACTACTATGTATAAAATAAATAAGCTATAAGGACATATTGTACAGCACAGGGAATATAGCCAATAATTTATAATAAATTTAAATGGAATACAATCTATAAAAATATTGGGTCACTATGCTTTATACCTGACACTAATATAATATTGTAAATCAACTATACTTCAATCAAAAAAATCTTTTTTAAAATTTACTTTAAAAAAATTCCCAGAGATAATCCTCCATGACAGTACTGGGTCCTGAGAAGAGCTGGAAGTGCTAGGGTGATTCAAGAGTCAATTAGTCCAACATATATGTGCTGAGTGCCTTCTATACAATGAAACTGTGGTAGGTATTAGGGGTTGCAATGCCATGTATGTAGGGAGTTTATAATCTGGTGGAGATAAAAGACAATTACACAAATAAATGTTACAACACAGAATGGGGAAAGACAATTACACAAATAAATGTTACAACACAGAATGGGGTAAGTGCCATAAGAGAGGCAGAAACCAAGCACGCAAGATGAATATTTATGTCTTCAAATGATAGGACTCCAATTCTCCTTAATAGTCCCTCTCTTCATTCAAGCATTCATTTATTTATTCAAAAAAAAAAAACACATTACCTGCACAATGCTAAGAAAAATGGATACAGTGAGAAACAGAAGAGACAGAGGTCTAGCCCTTCTGAAATCTTCCTTTTAATGGAAGAGATAGCATGAAATAATTATATGAGAAGAGAAATAATAAACATACCAATAATAATCATAACTGACATTTATGCAGTGCTTACTGTACATCAGTGAGCCAAATGCTTGACATGTATTATCTTGATAATCCTCACAGCAACATTATGATGCAGGAAGGCACTGAATTGAAGCTGATATGGTCCATGGCATCAGACTGCCTGGATTGGAATCCTGACACTATCACTTGTTAGTTATGTGATCTTGGGCAAGTGACTTAACCTCTCTGTGTCTCAGCTTTCTTATTTGTAAAATGGATTCAATACCATGTACTGCCAAATTTAAGATGCCGTTGACAATAAGACACATCCAACTTTCAGAGATGCTGGGGAAAATGTATCTTCGACTCTACTAAATAAGGTAACAATGGAAAGTAACATCTATCGCATATGGCTGTTGTGATGATTAAAGAAAAAATGGAGAGCACCTAGAAGGGTGTCTGGCATAAGTGTTCAGCAAATATTAGCTATTATCAACTATTATTTTAAGTATACCCATTTTTTAAAGAGGGAAGCAAACTTACAACAAAATTAAGTGATATAAGAAAAGCCCAGGCCTATGAGAATTGGTATCAAAAGATTAATCTAGAGTAGAGTTCAAAAAGCACTACTCAAGTACAGGGATATTCAAGTCACAAACTAAAGAATGAACAAGGGGAATTAACAATATAAAGGTGAGGAGAATTATGTTCCAGGACTAGGGGAGCATGTATGAAAGTCATAGGCAGGAAGAGCAAAGCACAGGCAAAGATGAGAAAGAAGCCCACACAGCTAGAGAACAGAGAGCAAGCTGGGGTAACAGGGATGCGGGCTGGAGAAGCAGCCACAGCAAGACCCTGCAGGGCCTTCCCTACCCTGGTGAGGAAGTACTGTCTTTATCCTGCCAGCAGTGAGAAGACATAAAGGGTCATGGAGCTGGATTTGCACTGCTTAAGACTAACAGGAGGAAGACCAGTTCAAAGGCTAATGTGGTAATGCAGGAATGAGAAGATGCTGACTTGGACTAGAGCGTTCTCAACCTTGGCATGATTGACATTTGGGGCTGTGTTTCTGGGGCTTTCCTTTTCATTACAGAATGTGTAACAGAATGTGCTTCTACCCACTGGATATCAGTACCAATCCCTATATTGTGACAACCAAAAATGTCTCCAGCTACTGCTAAATGTCCGCCTGGGGACAAAAATCTCCCCTAGATGAGAACCACTGGACTAGAGTGAGCTCAAGGGAATCTGAGAGAGGGAGCTAGATTCTGGAATCACTAAAGAAAAGAAGTCAGCAGGGCTTGTTGATGAATTGAATATAGCATGAAGGAGAGACAAGTAGAAGAATACATTCCTATCCAGGGTTTCTGACTGTGTAACTCAATAGGTGGTGATGTCATGCGCTCAGAGAGGAAACACTGGAACTGGATCAGACTTGAGGGGCAAATCGTGAGTTCCCCTTCAGAGCTGCAGAATCTGAGCTATGACATTGGAGTGGTCCTGATGTTGCATATGCACTTTGATATCCAGATAGAATATCAGAAAGGAAATCTGGTGAGAGGGTAAAATACTTGAGAGTCACAAAGAGAGATGGCAATTGAAGGTATCCATGCAAAAAAGTTTCACTTAAAAAACACTTACATTCTATTGCTTCATTGCTGGAGACCAGAACGTCTCTACGATAAAATTATAAAAACCCTTCAGTAGTGTAAGATAATGTCTGACAAAACTATTGCAGTAATTTAAGCCAAACAGGTCTCCAAATGCACAGGCACAACAAGAATGTACTTACACTGGAGAGAGAGAGTTAAGCAAAATGTAACTTAAAAGTATGCATGGTTCACCTCAATCAAGGATGCTTTTATATAGACTTAATTTGCAAAGCAAAGTTAAAAATGAAGATCAAGAGTGACTTTTTTTCGGTCTCTACTTGTCTTTTTGCAGAAATCAGTGATCGCCTATCCCAGCATCTTGAATTATATTCTGATTGCAGCTACCTTGACTGAGGCCCAAGAATTCCCCATCAGAGCTCGGATTCACTTGATTTCTTCCCTTGTGGTGTATGATAACATAAGAAAGTTCAATTCTTAATCACTTCAGACCTCTAGAATTTTTAAGACAGAGTCCATGACCTTGGGGATTGCTTGCCGGAAGGAAAAACAACAACAAAAAAAACGCCTAGCTTAGTTCTATTATTTAGCTCCCAAGTCTTAACTTTGACTCACAGTGTCCCTCACTGCCAAAGGAACCAAAAAGAACATCTGGCTCTTCCTGAGCGGCTCTCTTCCAAAATTCTCCTCGGCCAGCATTGTAACACAGTCCAACAAGACCCTTGTATGAGAGGGGTGTGTGTACCTGTGACTTCTCAAAAAATTCTCCATTCAATCAAGAACACACTTGCTATCTTTGAGGCAATATTATTTTACACAAGAATCCTTACCATTTTCCTTTTAAAATATCTAGGGATAATGCCAGATTAACTCCAACTGAACATAAATACAGGGGGAAAATGACATCCAACTGGATCCACTTTGAAAAGCATGATTCATGTTCTCATTATGGAGCTAAGTGTACCTTGCAGAAATCTGAACTACTTGGACTTTCAAATTACAGTTATTTTTCATTATCTGAACATTAACACGAGTTACACAAAATAGTACCTGAGTATCTACGTGAGACCTTCATTAAAGTCACAAACAACCTAAATCTCAGAAAGAAAAAATTCAGACAACAATATCAACATGGGATCAGAAAAGATGTGTTTATAAACTCTGAGGAGGGAAATGGTTCTTACCTTTATCTCTGATATTTTAGGATGAACTTTTGCTTCCAGCTCCTCTGCTATACTAGAAGTATTCATGATAAGAATCCTGAAAAGGCTAACAGGATAATCTTGATTGGCTACAAGTTCTAAGTACAACCCTTTTGTGGAGAAGAATAGATAGGGAAGATCTACCTAGAGAGTATTTCCTTTTCATTCATTCATTCACTCAAATAGGTCTTGAAAACCAACTGAATGACAGTCACAGGCGTTCAAGGATGACTGAGACATGATCAAAAATGTTACAACTCAGTAAAAGGCAATGAACAAGTCAGAGTGTCTTTTGGTTTCAGATTGCCTACGAGCCTTCACTATTTTCACATCACACAGGAACCTCAAAACATAAAACTAAGATCTTCACCTCCGCATGCCAGCTTGACTCTCCCCAGTGGTGTCTGTTCTTGTTAAATGGCACCACCCACTGTCCACAACAAAACACTGAAGCATCCTGTATTTCTTCCCATAACTTCCTCATATACCCAATCACATACAAATTCTCTTAGCCCTAATAACTTCTATAGTCTACTTCTACCCATGCGTGCTACCACCTACTCTAAGCCACCATCACTTTTCCTGAACTACTGCAATAACCTCCTAACTCCTTTCTTTGTGGACCACTTCCAATCTTTTCTCATCACTATAATCAGAGAAACCTTTCTACCCTGTCATCTGCTCAGGTCTCTCTTCTACTCAAACTTTACATGGCTTCCCACGGCCATTAGCATAAGCTCCACACTCATCAACAAGTTTTAAAGGCTTTGTATGAACAGCCCCTGTCTCTTCTCCGTTCCACAGCCCAAATTTACACTCCAGCCATAGGAAGACCGTCAGCTCCTCTCTCGCTCTACTCTCCAGGGCCTCTCCTGCTTGGAATCGTTTCCTTTACCTCTTCCCCCTTTCCTAGATAAGACCTACTCATCCTTCCCAACTACCACCAGCAGTCGCTTCCTCTAAAAGTCTGAGTCAAGCATCCTTCTAAAGTGCTCTGTGGCACTCTATTCTTCCCAATTAGAGTACCAACCACACTAGGTTCAAATTGCTTGTTTAAACAACTAAAGTATAAGCTTCAAGAGGGCAGAAAAAGCAGTTCAGGACACTGTGAAGCTACAAAGAAGATAATGGCCAATTATATCTCAAATCAAGGATGGCATCATTGGATAAGGAGTCCTTCAGACAAGTCATTAAAAATGAGAGTTTTCAGGGATAATGGCAGTAACAAGTTGGGCACGCTGGAACAAAAGGAGCATCACGAGGAAAATGAGAAATCATAAAGCAGTATGCAACTTATGGTGCACATACATATGGCTTGAAAATGTGAGGAGTAGAGGGAGACTGTGAAGCTGAAGAATTCAGCAAGGGTCAAACCACAGAACTGCTTAAAGCTGATCCAAGGAATTCAGCCATTGTATTTAGACAATGAGGAGTCATTAAAGGATCATAAGCAATGAAGAGACGTGAGTTTAGTGCACTTTAGGAATATGACTCTGAATTCAATGAAGAGTACAATTACAGGATTACCAGGGATATGTAGGAGGGAATAATAAGGACACTGTGCAGCTTTTGGTTAGGAGATCATGTGGGTCTGAACTTGGCATAAAGAGACATGATAGAGAAGATGGATGAAAAAGCATTTGATTTAAGTCCTGGGCTTAGATGAGCTGTAGGAGAGAGCCTAGAGTGAGACAGCAAAAACCCAAGGATCAATTTCTTAAGTCCATCAAAAGACACAGGAGTACTAGGGGAAAAAGGAGCCATAAAGGCAACTTAAAGGAAGCTAGTAGGATACCAAAACAGGCATTACTGAAAGCAAAGGAAGAGAGATTTTCTGGTAGAAGGCACTTGTCCACAAAGTCAAAAGAGGGGGAGTCAAAGAGACCACTGGATGTTGACAATTAAGTGGTCACTGCCAGAAGAATTCCCTCAGAGTAGAAGTATGGGAGGTGGTGGGAACAAAGAGGCAGGTTCCCATGGAAAAGCAGAAATTTCCAGCATACATTGTAGTTTTGTGAAACTTGGCTGCGAAGGAAAGAAAAAATAGCTAGAAGGGGACATGGAGTGAAGAGAAGTTGTTTTAATGACAGGAAGGTCTGAGCCAGCTTACATGTTGGCATGAGAGAGTAGAGAGAGAAATTATAAATGACCACTGGATGAAACCAGATCCCAATGTGGACAATTACAAACTGATTGTAAAGGAAAAAGTTTGGAACTTAGAGTGGGAAAAAATATTTCACAATGATTACACTCCTAACATTGTCAAATTCAATGGTAATAAAAATTAAATAGGATTATAATAAAATTATACTGATAACAGGTGGTAATTATCATCTAGTAATACAACTATATGCCCACTCATTTTACTGCTACATTTGTTTTGCTACCATCTTTAGGCTTGTTTTCTAGGGAAATTAAAATGATGCCATTTATTTAAACTACCTATAAAATAAAATATGCTATGAGATATTGCTTAATCTGATGTAACTGAAGAAACAGCATGAAAAACAAAGGCAGCTGAGAGGTATCCCAGAGAAAAGTGTTGAAAATTTCAAACTACTCAACGTCTTTGCTACTATGAAAAGACAATCAGGAAAAATATAAACTGTATTTTTAAAAACTAAAACTACAACATTTTCAGTTAGTAAATTTGAAATCTAAACCCAGTATACACAATTGCCATCTTCCAAAAAGGGTCCATGTGATTTATTCATTCAATCGATTTTTCACTCATCAATCATTTACTGATTACCTATTGAATGCTCTGTATACATCCCTATACCTGTAGGAAGAGAGGGGCATTTCAAGAAGAAAGTTCTTATACTTAAATAATTTACTATATTATTGGGAGAAAAACCATACACACACGTGGTAGGCAGAGTAGAACCACAGAGAAACAAAGACATAAGTGAAGAGCATTGTAAGGTTTGTCTGAATACATGTCAAAAAGCAAAGAAACAGTGGTTTCAGATGGAAAAGGATTTCAGGAAGATTGTTTGCTTGCCTTTTACATGGAGTAAAACCTGGATGACAGAAAGTAAAAGGAGAATATTGGTAAGGAAGAGGCCTGTACGCAGATATGTGTAACCCTAGACAAAAGACTTCTCATTTTTGTCATTCGAATCACTAATCACATTTTATAGTAGCCATTTAATTTTAATGTTTTCCTCACTGACATTAAATAAAAATGTTAACAAGTTACCAATTAGGCAACATAAAAGCATTATTAAGCATCACCTTCCAAACTACTCAATGTTTAAAAGATAAAACTTGAAATTACATTAACAATTTCTTCAAGTTATACTGCAGAAATATGAAATCATGACAGAATTCTTCTGGAATCAAAAGACAGTAAATTACATTATGGGAAGGACTTTTTGTCCCATTATTTCACTATGCAAGATTTAGATATTCCCTTTCCCTATTTTATGCCTGTTTCTCATATTTGAACCTACACAATCTGATTATCTGACATCACTTTCTCCTTTTAGTGCCCAATCCTTATTATGGATGATTTCAATATTCATGTGAGTAACTATAAATACTTCCTTCCTCTGCCTCCCCCTCCCATTTTTTTGCTTCCATAAATATACACAAACTGTGTACTTTCACTGCACATCTACACACTCATACTAATGACCTTGTAATCTTTGAGTACCGAGTTTCAGATTTATCTAATTTGGTTCCCCAGCTGTTCAATCTGAAATCACCACTGCCCAGTGCTATCTCCCTCATTCGGGAGAACATAAATGCCATGTGAGGTCAGCTCAAAGACTAAGGCTATAACGTCAAAGAATCTTTTATTGAGGAGTATTCTCACAATATTAAAGTGGTGGAAAAATATGAGGTACATGCAAAAACATTCTTATATTTCCTCATAGACCTGGTGACACGCATATGAAACTTCCTAGCTTCAATTCTATAGTCATATCCCTCATGCAATTACCTCCAAGCTCTCAGCTCTACTGAATTCAATAAAACATTCCACTCACCCCCACCCTGTCCTTTACTTGAGGGTTAAAACATGGAAGGTTATTTGCTACATTGAGAACATGTACACTCTTACAAACTGTAAGAATTAACTACAAAGACTAACTGCATTGTTAATGCAAATAATGCAAATACCAGGTGAAACAGTGCTTTCCCTTTGCCCAGCAGAATTGACACCTGTCAGTCATACTCTGACTCATCTCAGCCACATCTGAGAGGAATGTATTTTTAAACCAAGTTTTCATAAGATTTTTTAAGACACCAAAACCATCAAGAATTTTCTCTCTCTTACCCTAATCACTCCAATCTTATATCAGAAAATGTTCTTCACAAATATCAAATTCACCAGACGGCCTCTGTTCTCCTTATGTGTTTTAATTTCTATGACCATTTCTCAAAATCCCTGCTTTGGTTTTTCTTTTAGCTACCCTCTTCATTCCAGCCATACATTTCCATCAAATACTCAGCCACTTTCTTCTCTTCTCTATTACTTTTTTTCCTTTATTTTAATCTGGCTTCCAATATTTTTGCGTACTTAAGGTTGACTGTTAAGGTAACCAGGAAATGACGTGGCATCAAATATAAGAAAACATACATTTTACCAATTTTTCTCTTTCTTGCTCCCCACCTTTGTCAGAAGCTCCGTGTGCCACACTGAGCTACACGCTGGGGCATCGCTGTGGAAACTACTGTCCGTGCCTCTGCTTCAGGCACTCACCTTCCTGTGGAGTTGACACTCATCTTGCTCTTCTCTGACATCTGCAACAATATTAAACATTGGCCCTTCCTTAACCCTCAAAGTGTCCCCTTAGCATCTTACTGCTTTTTTCTCCTTTTTCTCTAGTTCCCTCTGAGTGACTCATGGTGATTTATTCTAGGTTATCAGCAGCTGGCCACAAACCAAATCCAGCAGGTTCTGGAGACCAGGATGTAAACCCAAGGGCTCAGACTGAAAGTGGTCACATGAGAGCTGCAGTGTCAGTGTCTCCTGCAGAGCCATAATTCCACTACTATGAAAGCTAAGAGTTACTCTGCATTGGGAAAATGGAGGCTTTGTGCACATAATATCTAATACAGCTAAGTTTCGTAAACGTACAGGAGAAATTTATTTATTGAAATGCTTCATTTATTAAAGACAAATACCCTCATGTCTCCCAACTACACAGAATAAATTTCAAAGAAGTCTTCATTTTCCTCCTTTCCAGAGATGTCACTACTAGTCAGACAGCGCCATCATTACTGGAGAATGTAGAAGGAGAGCAGGAAGCTCTAATATAGACTCATCGATTTATTAAAGTATTGCTATACTTCCATACCAGTTTTTAACTAATCTCATCCCTGTCCCCACCTAGTGCGACAACTTAAAAGGCCCTAGGACACTGCTCCGGTGGCCTACGTTCTGATGAGTCCAGTGTCCAGGACAATCTGTTGTTAAACCTTTTGAATATCACTCCTGGATGGAAATAATCCATTTTGCAATTAGAAAACAATAAATTTTTGAAATTCCTGCCTATTTTTTCACCTCCAACATCTCATCCATTTTCTTCCCAGTATGTCTTTTTACTTTGACGTTGCCTCTGTAAAGTACAGTCCTTCTAGGAAGTTTCCTTAATTAACTTAAACTGTTTTCCACCAACCAACACAAATTCAGGCCCCAACTGGTCCTGCTAACACACCCTTTTAAAGCTCAAATTTGACTCTACATATTTATTACTTGATATTTTGATTACACACTTGCCTACTTTGTTTCCTTTTAGGAACAAAAAATGTCATCCAAAACCTGCATAAGATCAGTGCAGAAGTGATATGGGTAAAGAGCAGGAAAAAAGTATAGGATTTGACTCAAGTCTTTTACCTTAGACACCAACTTATTTTAAAATGAAAATCAGTTTGCTCCATATCTTTTAGATACTTTACCCTGTACCACACATAAAGACTACTGCCTCAGCACACAGAAAACTCAGCGTTTCCAAGCCGCCAGTGCCTAGCGCCGTGGGGTGCCTTCACGAGAACGGTACAATAAGAAAATGCTTCTCCTGGTTGATGAACTTTGCCAAGTTTTAGCAATCATAATTTGACTATTATAGTAAAAAAGGAATCATATCCAATGCCCAATTCTTAAAGTTGTAAATATCCCTGCCCGAGAGACAGGTATCTTCCCATCTGGGAAGGGCCTGCTCTGCAACCAGCAGTGTTATTTCAGGGTCAGTGAGGGAGAAGCTGAACTAGTCACGGCGGTGAAATACAGCCTGATGATCAGAACCTGATGACAGACGTCACGGTCCAACTACCCCCATACCCTACTCTTGAATAACTGGTCAGTGACACGGAAACACTAAAGTATGTATCATTTTTCACGGACAATGTAACGTATTCAGGTATATAGATGAAGCATCTTTACTACCCTCCTAAGATTTACCAATTGGAAAGGGTAACAAAGTTTGTTATAGAACAGGAACTTTCCTGACAGCTAAGAATAACAACTGTTAGAGTTGCCTTGGACTGTACTGAAACAGTTTCTTGAACCATTTGCAAGTAACACAGAACATTTATTCACTTATCACCTCTTTTCAGTACTGAGCATTTCCTAAGCACCAGCCATTCCAGAAGGTGCACAAGTTACACTGTTAAACAAAATTCATTCTCTGCCCTCAAGGAACTTATGGTCTTAAAGGGATGGCTAGTAAACAGAAAATTGCAAATCAGGGTGACAGTGCCACAAACAGGTAAGAATAGGGTGCTATGGAAGGACTTGGGAGTGAGTGGCTAACAGAAGTTTAGAAAACCTAGGAAGACTTCTTAATGGAGACATGATCAAAAAAAGTTTAAATGCATTATCCAGGTAAAGGGGCTGGGGTGGTGGTGGTGGAGGTGAATTCATGATATATTTCATAATAATATTTTAAAACATTAAAAAATAAGATATATTCAGTGAAAAATAGTGTCAACCTCACCATTCAAGATAGGGGTATGCCGCTATTTCTGACGCTGAGAAAAAAACAGAATGCCATTTTTAAAATCACATTCAAATATACCCCAGAGCTAACATCTTCCTGGGATTCGTGTGCAATTATTTATTTGTTGCTTGGCAGAGTATCTTATCACTAGCCAACACACCTGTTATGCCATAACATTTACATAGAAAAATCACGTTGTTTTACTGAGAAATCTTGCTGTCCTCTAAAACGCCTAAGATGTTTAGAAATGATAAAGACTGACTCATGTGCATTTAGATTTATAAAGATTTTATTCATGCCATTCTTGGATTTCCTGTAATATTTTTTCCATCAATTCATCCACTCATCTATAGCGTTTGAATACAGCACGATAATTACTCTAGTCCTGTGAATTTCTGTTGTATGGTGTTATTCTTATGTTTGAAGAGTTCTGAACTAGGAAAAATGAAGACATGAAAATAGACCCATCATATGGTATTCTTTGGTTATAGGCACTACTGTTCTTTCTTTGCAGTGTTTAAATAGATTCATGTCTCAGATTAGACATTATAATGTAAAGGAGTCAAGGAGTCAAGGACTAAAAACAAGAGCTAAAACCCTTGCTTTACCATTTACTAGCTCTAAGCTTCTGTGTCCTCACTGCAAAATGAGATTACTAATAGTTGTTACTTTTTAATGAAATAACATATAAAAACATGTAACCCATCACCTGACACATAATAGATACTTCATAATTATTTCCAACATTATAGATGAAATTGTTTTTGTATTCCTTAAATGTAAAGGCCCTTTATAAAAATTTAAGTAAAAAATTCTTTTGATTCACTCAGATAAGTAAGACTCAGAAGTTCTGCCAATTCTTTGACAGAAATGCCTTGTCAAAGAAGGCATCCAAGAAAATCCATTCTGACAATCAATAAAATTCACATAACCAATACTCAACAAAATACTAGCAAGCCAAATCCAAAAGCATATTAAAATGATTATACACCCAAAGTGATCTATAGATTCAACTCAATCCCTATAAAAATTCTTACAGCCTCTTATGGAGAAATGGAAAAGCCAATCCTGAAATTCACATGGAGTGTCAAGGAGCCCCAAATAGTCAAAACAGTCTTGAAAAAGAGAACAAAGTTGGAAGAGTCACACTTCCTGGTTTTAAAACCTACAACAAAGCTATAGAAATTAAAAGAGTGAGGTACTTGCATGAGGATAGACATGTGGACCAATGGAATAGAACTGAGAGTCCAGAAATCAACCCATACATCTCTGGCCAGCTGATTTTCAACAAGGGTGCCAAGTCCATTCAATGGTGAAAGAACAGTGTCTTCAACAAATGGTTCCGGAACAACTGTATTTCAACATGCAAAAGAATGAAGTTGGGCCCTTTTATCACAACCACATGCAAGAATGAACTCAAAATGGATCAACAACCTAAATATAAGAGCTAAAATTATAAAACTGTCAGAAAAAAAAACATAAAGGAAAATCTTTATGACCTTCAATTTGGCAACATTCTTAAATATGACACTAAAAGCACAAGCAGTAAAAGAAAAATTAGATAAATTGAACTTCAAAATTGAAGACCTTTGTGCATTATAGGACATTATCATGAAAGTAAAAAGAAAACCTAGAGAATGGAAAAAAATATTTGTAAATCATTTATCTGATAAGGGTTTAACAGGCAGAATATACAAAGAACTAAGCAAAAAGACAACTCAGTTTAAAAGAAGCCAAAGAACTTGAATAGACATTTCTATAAAAAAAGATATACAAATAGTCCATAAGCCCATGAAAAGATGCTTGCAATCATTTGTCATCAGGGAAATGCAAATTCAAACCATAATGAGATATCATTTCACATCCACTAGGATGTAGGATGGCTATAATAAAAAAAAAAAAAAAAAAAAAGCATAGAAAATAACAAGTATTGGTGAGGATGTGGAGAAATTGGAAGCCTAATGCTTTCAGGTGGGAATTTTAAATGGTACAGCTGCTATGGAAACCAGTTGGGCAATTCCCCAAAAACTTAAATGTAGAACTGCCACATGACCCAGCTATTCCACTCCAAGATATATACTCAAAAGTACTGAAAACAGGGACTGAAACAGATACTTGTGCACCAATGCACAATGTTCACTGTGGCATTAATCACAATAGCCAAAAGTTGGAAACAACCCAGTGTCCATCAACAGATAAATGAATATACCATATGTGGAATATACATGTAGTGGAATATTATCAGCCATAAAAAACAATGACTTTTTGATACATGCTACAACATGGATGCACCTTGAAAACATACTAAGTAAAATAAGCCAGACACAAGAGGCAAATATTACATGATTCCATTATATAAAATATCTAGAATAGACAAATTCATAGAGACAGAAAATAGATTAGCAGTTACCAAGGAGTAAAAAGGGGGGTGGAGGTGGGGAATTACTGCTTAATGGGTACAGAGTTTCTGTTTGGGGTCAGGACAAAGTTTTGGACATACATAGTGGTGATGGTTGTACAATATTGTGAATGTAATTAATACCATTGAATTGTATATATAAATGGTTTAAATGGCCAATTTTATATTATATATATATATATATAATATGACAATTTTGAAAAATTTATACAGCTAAGATTTTTTATTGTTGTTTGGCATTTGTAATGCAGGTGCCACTTATATGCTAATACTATATAAACCACAACTATGCTGATAAGTTTCTAGATAGATAAGACTTTTTATCTATTCCCTCTAAAAATAGAACAGATATGTAATAAAATTAAATAAATGAACAAATGAGCAAATTCATGAATAAATGAATGAACACATGATGATAAGAATTTTTTAAGTGCTATCTCTGAGTAACTAACTTTTGATTTTGTTGTTCTAAAGCCATATTCCATTATTACTGATTCAGCATTACCATAGAATTTCTGTTTTTAAGTTTATTTTAGAGACTGAGTAGATTAAAGATAACACTTCACAAATTAGGATACTTTAACATGGTTTGTTGCTAATTTTTTTTTTTTTAAATAATACTCTGCTGCATGTGATGCCATCCCATTGGGATGTTGTACATAAAATCTCAATAAGCCCAAGGCAATACTTTATGAATTAAATTCATATTTTTTCACTCAACTATTCAGTAAAAATGAATATACTAACATGTATTGCCACTTATTAAAACACAAAACACCTTCTTAGAGCAGATTTATCACTATGCCAAAAAGTTAATTGCTTGTTACATTGTGTTAAGGAAAAATGTGAATTCTTCCTCTAAGCATTTTTAACACTATGAATAAAAAGCATTTAAACATCTCTTCCATTTTACTTTGGTTCCCATTGAAACAAGTAGACATGCTTCCTAAGGGAAAGAAATCTCTGAATGGTCAAATTTCAGTTTTTATTTGGTCAGTATAATGTCAATAAAAATAGAGAATAGTTTTTGTACAAATGGCTTTTTTAATGAGATTATTTTCAGAAATGGAAAGAAAAGCATACATAAGCTCTAAAAATTTAGGCAATATGTATCTCATCTGATGGCAACCCTTCAAATTCTGGAAAAGCACAAGAAGAACTTCGTTGGAAATGTATTTTTGGCCTAATCTGAAAACATACAAGCATTTTGCCTTTGCTATCTACATTTTAAATTATGTAAATCAATATTTGTCAAACTCGGCTCAATTACGGTTTTTTTCATTGATTCTTAGATATAAAAATTTTGTATAATTATCAGAGGAAAACTTCAATAATCTTAGGACATACCTACACCATTAAAATATCAGCAAAGACAGCATCCTTTTCCCCAAATGTTTATTGTTGTTTCCTTTTCCCACATCAATCTACATATGAGGCACATGAAATGGCCAGTGAAGTGACCAATAGTCCTTGTGAGGTTGCTTTACAGTTGTGGCCATTACAGTCCATATCCTCCCCTTGCATCTCCTCTCCATGGAAACTCCTGACACACAACTTAAATCCTACCACCACTGCTAGCTCCCCATCCATCCATATAGCTCTCCTAGCTGTCTCTAAGGCCCTCTTTATCTCCACTCTATTCTGATGATTCTTCTTTGCTTCCACCCTCTTCTCCAAAAGCTTTCATCTCCCTACCTCACTTCCAGAACCTCCATTCAGCCTCTGATTTATCTGTAAAGACCTTACATGGAGATCAACAGACTCCTGGCTTCGGTGAGCAACAAAAAAATTGATGGGGCCCCCGAGGCAGGATGGCGAGTGGGCATGTCAGGACATTAGCAGAGGACTAACCAAACCCACAGGGAAAAATAAGAGATGACAGACATGAACATTTATATTTTTGTTTCTCTAGATCCTTGGGTATTACCTTGTAGTAAATGTTGTTGAATGAATGAATGCATACATGAATGATCTATGGTACCGTTTTCAAAATCATTCCAGGAATAGGTTATTCGGCACACATGCAAATCGCTTTAGAGGGAATAATCACCAGAGTGATAACCATACCAGGGCTCTTTCACCTGTGAGACACTGCAGTTTTGTTTTGTTTTTCTCTTTTTTTTTTTTTTTTGAATTTTTGAATTTTATTTATTTTTTATACAGCAGGTTCTTATTGGTTATCCATTTTATACATATTAGTGTACATATGTCAATCCCAATCTCCCAATTTATCACACCACCACCCCAGTTTTTTAAGTTCTATATTAGAATCCTAAACAAGTGCTACAGTAGTTCTATCATTCTTTTGGTTAGGAGCATACTGACGCGTAATGTATGGGATAAGACATATTGATGGCTAATAGCACCTTCACCTAGATGGCAAATGAACAGAAACCCACAGACCGCTGGCCAAAATCAGGGCAGAAGTACTCCAGGACTGTTTACAGAAGTATCTGTTAAATCTAAGTGTTGTAACCTCTTAAAAAGAGTATAACATAGTATTTCTACAGTAAACCATGTCTGCAAAAAATATAAAAACCACTTAAATTCCCCTCACATAGGTACTTGTTCAGAATCTTAATATATTAAGAAAGCCCATCAAGTTTTATTCTGATCACCAGTGGATTCTGCAAGTAATTTCTATATATTCATCAAATAACATTTCCCAATGTTAGTAATGCTCTGCAATCATCATGTTTTAATGCAACAGATTTATCAAGAAGAAACGTTTCCTGTTAATTATTGCCTTATAATCTTATACACACTTCTGAAGATACTACTGCTACAGTTTCTGAAAGGAAGTTTATAGCGCCTGACTTTTATAAATCAAAAAAGGCACAAAAGGTACAAATTGGTCAGAGAATAAAAGCACATTCAACATGTAAAAAGTCAATGCTTTCCTAGAATTCTTCATGGTTAAACATACACTGTAATTATTTTCCTACATTCAGTATGACACTGTTGGGTGCTAAATATTCATTCTGGGAATAAATCTGAATCTGGAACTATTCATCTTTTTTTCAAATAGCTGACATACTGCATAAACAGAAAGTTTGTGTACTTTTTAAAAAATAAACAATACACCATGTGAACTTTGATTTATTGTGTAATTTATCTCTTTCTATCTCTCCTGCTATACATTAATTCAGATCCACATAAAATAGTTCCTGTACCATTAATATTTTCCAGCTCTTTTTGGCTGCAAGGCTATGATCATTTTTAAATGTTTCAAATGTATGCCATTTATCATTACTATTACAGTGGCATCACTGCTATTTTAAACTGTGATATCTGGGAGTTCATAACTTGGCACATAAAACTTGCTAGATGATGAAACTTAACTTGCTATAACCTAGTTTGGGAGTAACTGTTTAAGGTAAAAAGTAAAATGCAACCTAGTAATTTCCAAGTCCAAAGATATCTGAAATATTTTAAAATGTTTTCATACACATGTGAAATTATTAAGAATACAAAAGATATGAGTTATTAGGCAAATTTCTTTTCCTCGATTTTTTAAATCCAGTTATAGAAAAATCAAAACAAGAAATCTTAAAAACTTCCCATGTTTAGAAAAATATTTTTCTATCTGGAAAATATACTTTTACATTACATGATTAATAACCAATTCCTTTTTTGTTTTAAATTAAGTAAATATATGACCTAAACTATCACGCGAGGTCTATTAGGCAAATAGTCTATACTAACAAAATTATTTGTAGGTTTACGTAAGTAGACAACTCTTGAAACAACGTGAACTCCATTTAACAAATCTATTCTGGATGCGTTTTTTTAATTTTTGGATTCGAGACCTTAGAAATTGAATGAATGAAAATCAATCAATAGTTTTTGAATGTCCACTATACATCAGGTGTTAAGTCAGACCGGGAATACAAAAATGAAACGAAGAAACTTCTACCCTCAAGTAAGTCTCAGGACACCAGTGAGCATTTTTTTAAAATTAATTTATCTAATCACATTCTTAGAATTATCATAAATGTGCATTTTCCATCAAAGATTCAACAAAGCATGCCTTTCCAGTAACAATGTAACATCACTAAAAAACTGTACTGGATTTTTTTAAATGATGTCAAAAAATCCCAAAATCACAGAACTACAAGACATGTTAGAAGTTATGTCTCCTGCTACCCTTCACTGATGTGAAAAGCCTTCCAAACAGGTGCTGTGACCTCTCCAGAATCATGTATCTACAGGGTGAGGAAACAGACTAAAACTCAGGTCTGATTTCAATTCCATGCTCTTTCCTCAATGTCAAATTGCTTTCATACAAAGGCTTATGACTGCTCATTTGCATAGCATAGATGCAAAACAGCACTCTGAGAGCCTGGCAGTCTCTCTGTATACATAGCCCACAAATGTCTTACTTGCCTCCTCACCCCACCCCCATTTTAAATTTCTGTGATTAATCACTTAATAAAATCCTAACGAAAATGGAAAGCATAGGCAAATTTTTAATAAACACTGTATACTTTGTTCACTCTCTGAATTTGGAACGAACAAGTTGTTCATATCAATGCAAAAATGTAAGTATTAAAAATAAATGTTGAGCTACTTATTAGCCACAGATCTGTGAACAAAATGACTGTCCCCAAATCAAAGAGCGTTAACATTTTTTAACGTGTGTCATTCAGTCATGCTGAAAATAGTTAAAAGCTCAAGTCATCAAATATTCCCATTATGGTTCTCTTGACACTCCACCAGAGGGCTACAAAACTCTCAAAGATGCTCTCTTAAAAAGTTTTTAAGTTTTCAACTGTAGATGTTAAGTATTGTTTTTCTGAAAACATGATTTTGGACCAAAAAATATATCCTTTAAGACAAATGTCTCCTGTTACAATGTAGCTTCAATTCAGAGCACTGGGAAGTTAAGCATTTCTTTTATCCCTCTTTGAGAAGGACCCCGTTTTTACTTTTTTAGATCTTGAGACCGCCTCGGAGTTAAAGATTACCACCAGGAACTCATGATTGAGAGGAAGCAGGAGGGAAAAAATGGTAAATTGGTGAGCGGGAAAGAGGGAAGAGGGTGTGGGTGTGGAACTGGGGAAAGGAAGGAGCAGAGACACACATGAAGGGACCAGGAGAGGCAAATGCAGTCAGAAAGCATCCTCTTGTGCCAGCTGGGTCCCACCAGGGAACTCCAGGCCAACCACACAGACAGGACAGAGAAATAGGGATCTATCCTGGCTCCACCTTGGAAATGATTCCAAGTAAGCTCAAAATCTCTCTTAAAAATTGTAAGATGCTTCCCCTCTCAGGCGAGGCCCATGTCTTTGGAAGAATGTGCCTCTCAGAGTCCTGGTTGAGTTGTTCCATCTGAGAGTACCCAGGTCAGATGTCTGGCATCTTATCTTCCCTGTGGCCTGAGCTGGTCCTCAAGGCAAGGGCCAGTCCTGTTTACCTTCGAATGCCCTTTAGGCTTAGCACTGAGTCTTGCACACAGCAAGTGGTTTCTAAAATATACTGAAGAGAATTGCCACTGTCTCAGGGTTTCTGGTTTCAGAGTTCATCCCAACTTCAACATTTGTATATTTTAGAGGCAAATGGGTTCCAAATGAATACCACGGTCCAAGCTGAGTTTCTGTAAGCAATCTTGGGCTCCTCCATGGTTGTGCTGCTCCTAAGCGTGCTCAGAGCGTCCAATGAGCAATCAGTGAAAAGAGAAAATACATAAAGAAAAGAATGCTAAACAGAAAAGCAAGCCACAGAAATTAGGCAAGACAATCACGGCCCTCGAGCCCTCCTCTGAGAGAGGCAGGAGAAACTCAGAGGCTGTGTGTAAAGCTTGCGTAAGGCAATCACACACCCAGGATGGGGCATCTTACTTCTGTTTCACTTACTTCTAAGCAAAGATTACTGAGCTGTTTCACTTACTTCTAAGCAAAGCTGTTTCATTTACTTCTGAGCTGTTCACTTACTTCTAAGCAAAGATTTTCACAACTGTAAAGCATGGTTATACCCAGCACATGTACACCAGAAGCACTGTCTTAAAGTTCCCATATTCAGGAATAATACTGGCTAGAAGATGGGCTTTTCCTCCAGATGCAGCAGTTAGATATTCCCTTTTATGACCATGTGACATGATGAAGGACTTGTGTTTTGCCTAATTCCTCTTCTTCTTAATGTAATATTGCTCACATATGTGCATCCAAAAAATGAACAAGTTCAGGACCTAAGACTCTAATCTACACGTAAATACATATATCTATTTTCAGAAAAATAATAGTGTAATACTTAGTAGATATATTTTATTTATTTTTTTTGTTTTACGTTTTTACTGGAGTATAATAGCTTTACAATGGTGTGTTAGTTTCTGCTTTATAACAAAGTGAATCAGTTATACATATACATGTATCCCCATATCTCTTCCCTCTTGCATCCCCTTCCCTCCCACCCTCCCAGCTGGTCACAAAGCACTGAGCTGGTCTCCCTGCTATGCGACTGCTTCCCACTAGCTATCTATTTTACATTTGGTAGTGTTTATATGTCCATATATACACTACCACTCTCTCACTGTGTCCCTGCTTACCCTTCCCCCTCCCCGTGTCCTCAAGTCCATTCTCTAGTAGGTCTGCATCTTTATTCCTGTCTTGCCCCTAGGTTCTTCATGATCACTTTTTTTTAATTTTAGATTCCATATATATGTGTTAGCATATGGTATTTGTTTTTCTCTTTCTGACTTACTTCACTCTGTATGACAGACTCTAGGTCCATCCACCTCACTACAAATAACTCAATTTCGTTTCTTTTTATGGCTGAGTAATAGTCCATTGTATATATGTGCCACATCTTCTTTATCCATTCATCTGTTGGTGGACACTTAGGTTGCTTCCATATCCTGGCTATTGTAAATAGAGCTACAATGAACATTGTGGTACATGACTCTTTTTGAGTTATGGTTTTCTCAGGGTATATGTCCAATAGTGGGATTGCTGGGTCATATGGTAGTTCTAGTTTTAGTTTTTTAAGGAACCTCCATACTGGCTGTATCAATTTACATTCCCACCAACAGTGCAAGAGGGTTCCCTTTTCTCCACACCCTCTCCAGCATTTATTGTTTGTAGATTTTTTGATGATGGCCATTCTGACCGGTGTGAGATGATACCTCACTGTAGTTTTGATTTGCATTTCTCTAATGATTAATGATGTTGAGCATTCTTTCATGTGTTTGTTGGCAATCTGTATAGTAGATACATTTTACAGCCCAGAGATTTCATATCTCAACAATACAAATGCATGTTCAACAAGATTTGGTTTTTAATAGGCTGCCTTTTAAATTTAGCTTTATAATGTGTGTGTGTGTGTGTGTAGTGTGTTCATTCCAGTTTCTATTTCTTCTCATTTATTGGTTCTTAACTTACCTTGAACACTTTGAGAAGATGCTTTGGGAGCCCTCTGTCCAGAGGATATTCAAACACTCCCAAAACACATTTTGCCTACAGTTCGAGTGTATAGAACCTCTGAAGCTGATCATGACCCCTCTGCTAAAAATCCCTGCAGCACAGCCAACTGTGTTCTCTTTTGTATCCAATCAACAAAGCCCCCAATATCTATGCAGGTTATGAAACTGCTAGGGTTCTACTGCCTGGGTAGACAACAACCTTTACAAATTCTACTCCTCTAAGAGGTTCAGGGAACCACATTATGAAATGTTCCCTGTATGAAAATAGCACATGTGAGCCATGCAAAATTAAACTATTACAACATCTTACTTAAATTATGCTAAAAGGAAATCCAGGAGCAGTTCAGGGAAGTTTGGTGAGGATAGAGGATTGCCTTTAAGTCTCCACTTAGTGATATGCTAAGCAAAATGAAAAGCATTCGCTTTAACCTTTTCCTCCTAAGCTCAATTTCCATACTCTTTAAATGTCTTAAAATTAGTGAAATGATTTCATTTATATTTTCTGCACCCCAAATTTATAAGTGCAGCAGAATCAAATGTGTACCATCTCATCACATTTGCCATTTGATGGAAGCCAGCACCATAATTCTCCATCAGAAGAGAACAGAAATGAAGGCAATATGTCTATCAAAGGGGCCTTATATTAAATGTAAATTTCTTTACTCTTTCAGATAAAAGGGCAAATTATTTAATTCACTTCAATTCAACAAGCATTTATGGAGCACTGAAAGCCTAGAATATGGAGGAGAAGAATTGGAAGATTCTTAGAGGGCACCTGCCCTCCCTCCAAGAGCCCACCTTGTGTGGAGGAAGACAGAGGTGCACACTGTGAGTTCAAGGCAGGGTGTCATGCAGGTTGTAACTGAGGTACGCACACAGGGAAGAGACGCTCATGTCTACGAAGGAACCGGAAAGCTTCATGTATGAGGCAGCACTTAAGCTGGTCCTTGAAGGATGCAACCTCTGGTGCTGGGAGCAGGGAGGAAGAAGAGGCTCGTAGAACAACTAGTACCAGCTACACGATTTGTACAAAGAACCCAGTGCAAAATGGGGGGCCCCTTGATTAAACATTATTAAGAATTTCAAGGGAATAACAGCAGAGGACTAAACCCAGTGCGGGGCCTTCTGTGATTCACAGGTTGCAGGCCTGACCTGTGAAGCAGGCCCCCCAGATAGGCAGCACCGTAGCCAAGGCCGCAGTAGGAGAAGCACAGGAGGCGTGGTTGGGAGACGGCAGGGGCCCGGGACCTCAATCACCAAACATGTCATGTGACTAAAGATCAGACGGGTCTTCCGCTAACAAAACTGAGGCTCTGCTCACCACCCTCAGGGATGGGGACAACCAGGTGCCTACAGAAGGCAGGCAGAATGTAGAAATCCAACAAACCTATCCCAGAATATGGATTCCTTTTTCCTCTACAAGCCTAGGCTGAGAAAGTTTGTTACTGAAAGTATCACTCCCTTTGCCAGTTACTTTGTGTTACGCAGGTCGGGAGAAATGAAGAACATTTTCTCTTTCTTTCCAATTTACCTCCAATTGAAATACAAAAAAATTAGAGGGAGTAAATTTTAAACCGAGTGGAGAAAGAGGTATTCACATTTTAGGCGTGGTATAATATTTCAAATCCCCTGCTTTTTTTCCCTCTTTCCACAAAAACAGATTGTCCACCAATGCTCTGATTAGGCCTCCAGATTAGAAACAGTTCTACTGACATTGTTTTATTTACACTACACATGCTTTCAGTTTTACAGTTCAGTAGCAAGCAGAGTTGCACAGCTCCTCACATTAGCCCTGGAGCTACTTTAAGCTACAAGCGGCTGCTCTGTAAGCATTGGAACGAATTCTCTGTAGTCCCCATAGAAATCCCATGGAATGCAGTTTCCTGCTGGTTTGTTACACTGCGTCAGAATAATGAGAATACGAAGATAGCCTACTAGATTATGCAACCGAACAAAACTCGCGCACCATGGTCCACCCAGAAAGACTGGAACCCTTCTCTCCTGCAATTAAAGCTTCCTATTTACATCGAAAGGTTGTTTGTGAATAATCCCACCAGGGAGTCAACCCAACAAAAATAAATCACCCAGTGCTTTCCGACAGGCCAAGCCCAGTGCTTGGCACCCAGTACAATAAGTATTTGTTGAACAAATGATGAATGCTGACCCATTTATCCTGATTGATTTTTTTCCTGCCCCAAACCTAACTGACACTCCGCTAAATTTGTTGCTCTTATACCTTTCACAGAACACTTCAATACATTTTTCCCACATTTTAAAACCATTCCCTTAAGAATTCTCATGACTCTATATCAAAAGTCCTATTAAATTCATAATGGGATAACCATGAAAAGGGAAACTGTATTAAGTCCCTGTCACCAGTACAGAGGCAGTCAATGTGTTGACAGCCAAAAAAAAAAAAAAAAAAAGTCAAGTACAACCAGTTTCTCTCCTCTGTGCTACAACAGAGCACTGGGGTTCGACAGCCAGCATCCCATCTCTGCCTCTTACGAGCTCTGGGTATCCAGTAAGTCATTCAACCTCCCTGTGCCTTGATATGCCCATAAAGTAAAATGGGGATACGAAGGGAAATTACCTTGTGTAGTAACTGTGAAGATTAAATGAGACACCATAATTAGTAAAGTACCTGTTACTTGGCAAGAATTCAATAAATACTAGCTACTACTATTATTGCTCTACTAGTAGCAGGATACAGTATCTCTAATTTCTAAAAATCATCCATTTAAAGAATATTTTTAAATATTTAAATAATGTAACATTTTTGAATAAATAAACATGAATTTAAGAGACAGCCAAGAATAATATTTGTTACTGGTAAGAGTTTCTTCTGAAACAGAAAATCTTAGAACATAATCCAGGACTGATTGGATAAAACAAATAGTTCTCATCTTGAGTCACTTGATAAGTTTCCTATTCCATTTTCTAATGAATAAAACTTCTTAACAAAAATGACATCTTTACAAAACTACTTTGCAAATATAAAAAGTAGTTGAACATTTACTGATGGAACTTTCAACACAGTGTTTTAATATTTTGTCTTATAAGAGAAAATGGCAATAAGAAAACCATTTGCTCTCCTTATACAATATTCAAGCTTTAAAATACCAATCAGAGACCACACAGATTTTCCCAAGTACTGAATTCAAACCTCACATCAAACCTATTATCATTTTGAAATATTTGACTGTGCAAAAACCAACGGACAAGCTCTTTCTAAAAGAATGCTGTAATTTCTTCACTCCCTATAACCCTGCCAGCTTCCCAGTGCTCCTTTGACAGTATAATCAGTCAATTCAATCAGAGAAATTCTAAAGTACAATGGTAATTTTCTCTCACTTTTTTCTTTACACTGTCAGTTCAAGCCACCTGCTGAAAGCACTGATGTGGAACAGCTCAGTGTTAGCTCTGAAATTAGCACCAGTCCCCAGTTAAATACCTGGCACATTCAGTGTAGGATAGAGGCTCTTAATGGCATATAAGCCCATCCGTAGAACCAGCACATTACTTCAGCTAGCCTTTTTGAAAGTAATTCATATTGGCCATTGTTCATATCACAACACACACAAGACTGAAAGCAAGCCAGGAAAGGAAAATGGGTTCAAGGACAAATACCACAAATATGAAAGATGATACTTCCATATAAATATTCTTAAGTATGATGTCACTATGGTCTACTCAAATTCAGCCTGTAACAATAGCTAAAATATCTAATAAAGTCTCTATAGAAAGGAATACTGCCTCTAAAGATTCATTTCCTTTAAATTTCAACTCCGAATTTGCTACTGTGTGTCCATTTTCCACATGCACCTTTACACAGAAAGGCAAGTGCAATTACCTCTCGTATCTTCCATGTTCCAGCACCTTGCCTGGCCTGCCAAACTCAGCAGGTAGGTCTGTGAGCATTGACTGAGGCCGGAGGGATGAAAGGCATTTACTACATCTACTCAGAGGGTTGTCAGTAGACAACCTGTACAAGATTTATGCTTTAAATAATAAATGAACTAAACACCTTGAGATAATTGGCTGTGTGAAGCTTCACAATAGGCCAGATAGCTTGTCTGAACAAAGTAAAGTAAGATTCAATAATGAATGAGGAGTGCAGAGAACTTCAAGCCAAACTAATACTGAATGGGTTTTTTTTTTTAAAGTGAAAGTAGTTGGTGAGTCAGGTTTTTACAGTGTTAAGAGGTGTCACTGGGACTTCCTCTTTCTCTGTCAAAAGAAATTATTGCAAAGATACATATTTTTCTAGATTTCCAGTGTCGGGTGCCTAGCAGCCAGTCCTGGCAGTTCAAGAAACTGCCTGTTGAGTGATGGACGTTTGTCCAAAGTCTACCCCACACTCAATTCCACTTGCATTTTATAAAGACAGAACCAACATCCAATTCTGTCTGGGGGAAAAATATCAGAGCAAACTATTTGAAAAATAATGTTTCTGACACATGTACAGATTTAATACCATCTGCCACCACAGAGACCAATAAAGATAGGTTCTGTCAAGTAACTTTCCAAGTCAGTTGCAGTGTAGACACTCCTCTTGGGCTTTTTTTTTTTTTTCTTTTTAACAAGAAGTTGATGACCTTTGGTTGGTCGCTTTGGAAAGAGTAAGAAATTGTAGCCTTTGGATAGTCAGGTCACGAGCCTGAGAAGAGTCTAAAAGGAAATAGAAATCTAGACATAGATCCAAACATCATAATAGACAAATATCATAATTTTTTAATGAGTCATACTTAGCCTTTTTTATTAAATGTTTTTAAAGATCAGAAGATTAGTTATTGTTAGTTCTAAGCATAATAATTTTCTGGGGCTATGTAAATAAAAATGGCCTCATCATTGAGAGATGCACATCGAGGTATTTACAATTGTAAAGAAATAATGTCTGGAACTCGCTGGAAAATACCAAAGGAAAAAAATGAAGTGGAGGTTAGATAAAATAAGATTGGAAAAATATTAATATTTGTCAAATCCAGATATGAGAACATGGAGATCCATTACTCTATATTCTTGTTGTGTGTTTGACATTTTCTGTAATAAAAAGTTTACATTTCAGAGTTTAAGTACAAGTGCTAACAGTTCTAGATTGACACAAATGTACATAAGTTGGTACATAAGAAAATGCTCTTTTCAGAGCTTTACAGAATTCAGTCACTGTCAAGGGCCCACTCTGAGCCAAGAACGGTGCCCACTCTCTAGCAGTGATGAGGAAGCCTGGGGCTCTCTGCCCATCTCTGCAGAAGGGTGGCCAGCTCAGGCTTCCTCTGATAACTGAGGGTAGCAATCAGCCCCAGGACCTGGCTCTTCAGCTTTTCAGGCTCAGGTTAGATGTCATCTCCTCAGAGCAGCCATTTCTATTTCCTGCATCTTATCTCCTCACCTTATTGGCCTCTACCTCAACCCCTGGTTGTTTCCTTCAGAGTACCTAAACACTTTATAATCACTTTAATTTTTCTTGCCCTTCATTGTCTGGCTCTGTCACTACAGAGCAAACAGGAACCCTGTCTTTCCTGCTCTGCCCCACATTTTTGGCTAAAGGGTTAGCAGCTATTGATCCCTATCCAACATGTCCCACTTACACTGCGGAGTACAACATGAGCTACTGCTTCTATTCTCAAGAAGATATACTCCTGTAAGACCACAGAACCAGCATTTGAAACACATAAATCAATGTGCCAAGTAGAGTGACACATCAATGTGTTAGTAACGGTTTCCTCATTCTCAACTTTTATTTTCTAAAACATACAGCATTTGTTGAGTAGAAGACAGTGAACTTGAGCTTTTGGATCCGACATACTTGAGTTTTAACTTCTATTAGCTGTAAATTTGGGGAAGTTACTTAGTATCTCTGATCCTTGCTACCTTCATCTATAAAATGGACCAGGTATTACATAACTCACAGGATTTTGAGAAGTCAAAGTCATATACATCTAAGTAACACATAATCATATATATAACACTTCGGATAGTGCTTGGTACATAATAGGCATTCAATAAATATGTGCCTTATGCCCATAATATTCTCCCCTTCTAATACTTTCAGGAAAACTGATACAAGAAATATTAAAAGCTTAAGCTGGGGAGATAACCTTGGTCATTAGATCTGCAAAGTACATTTAAAGTTAGTACATTCCCTAACTTGCTAAGCTGTCACCCAAGTCGAATAAATATGTGCTGAAACGTTGGTCATCTTCCAGCGTTCACTGTTTTTGAATTATGTGTATTTAACTCAACTTCAGATTTCTCCAAAATATGCTCAAGGACATATTCCTTCAGTATGCACTACAATAAAAACTAGTCAGGAGAGTGCATGTACTAAATGCTTCCATTAGAGAAACTAGAAGAGAAACACCTGAAAGGGCACATACGAGCTGCCAAGGGCACGTGGCGGAGCTCCCAAGATGAAGTCAAAACCGTAGGAGGAAATGATTGTGGGAAGCAGACTTCAGGAGCAGTTCCTAAGGTTCTGTGACTTTTGAAAAACTTTTTTAAAAGTTTTAAAAAAGTTTTTAAGAAGTCCTAACCTTTAAAAGTGATACAACCTATATTTGTAAGATGGATGGAGTCACAGACTTCCCCTTGGCTCACAGTTAGACTATGAATTCAGAGTTATTACTAAATCCGAAATAAAAGTTACTACTTTTCAATCACCTGTTTGCTTGTTTAAATGGTTTTAACTATCTCAAAACTGGGTTACTATACCCAGAAAGATAAATTTTATATTCCCATTTTATAGACACTAAAATTAAGGCACAGAAAATGTAACTCAATCCTGGTATCACTAACAAGTGGGGAAGCTTAGATTTGGACGCAGGTCTTCTTGGATTTAAAAATATGCGCTTCCTCACCTGTTATATACTTGACTTCTATCATGCAAACATTGAAGAAAGAAAGTTTTTTTTTTTTTTTTTTGTAAATATCTTTAAGTGGAAGTATACACTTATTTCTCTTGAATATACTTATACAAACTATATTACATATATAAGTATATATAAAATTTCTGTCTCAAGGGTTGTGTATGTATTTAGTATTAGCAGATATTGCAAAACTGATTTCCAAAGTGGCTGTCCCAATTTACACTCCAAAGAACAATATGTGAGAGCTCTAACTGCACCACATCTCTGCCAAGATTTTGTATTGTTGGTCTGTTTAATTATAGCAATTTTTGTGAGTGTGTAGTAAAATCACATTGTTTTCATTCTTTTTTTCCCTCAATATTTGACTTCATTTCTCTGGCTTCTTTGTCAATTGTTTTGAGGAGAGCATTGCCTGGAGTACCACAGTACTAAAGTTATTGTATATGGACTATTATTGCATATAGTATGGATAAATCAATTTCCTATTCCAACACATTATTTAACAAGATAAATTTGCAATCACAGGTAATAACCTTTATCAATTTTATTTTCAGCATTTATTTACATGTAAAATTACTATTTTAATGTATTCATTGCTGAATTATATTGCTAGCTTTCCTGGTGCTGAGCCTTTGTTATGTAACTAGAATAAAATGCAGTTTATTACACTGCTAATGTGTTGCTCAATTTTGTTTGCTTAGAATCTGTTTACTTAAGCTGTTTCTATCAGTATCCATATGTGAGTTTGAGTTACTTTTATGTGCTATATTTTGGGGGAATTAAGATCAAGGTTATGTTTGTTTCATATAATAAACTGGAAATATTTTGTTTCTCTTCTCTGGAACTAGTCGAATAGTATTCATTAGATCTTGTTCAAAGCAAAGTAGAATTCTCTTTGCCTCTCTCTAGCCTGATGCTTTTTTCCGGAAGTAACATTTTGACAGCAATTTCTATTTCTTCCGTGGCATTTGGCTTGCTTATGTTTTCTTAGAGACAATGTAGTAAACTTGCTGAAATCGTGGACTCTGGTGCTGGAAGCCCACAGTTAGAATCTTGGTTTCAGCACTTGCTAGCTATGTGTCCTTAGCGAAGCATTTATCCTTCTGTGCTTCCATTTCTTCATTGAAGAATACGAATGATAAAAAATAATGATAATTCTTACCTCAAAAAATTGTTGTGAAGATTAAAAGAATTAAGGTTGGAAAGCTCTCAGAACAGTACCTGGCACAGGATAAACAACACTTAGTACTATTATTTCCTCTCTTTTGGGGGCAGTTTGGGGAGTTTACATTCTTGTAGAAAATGCATTTCATCAAATTAAAATGCATAACATGGGCAGAACCATCTCTTTTGCATCTTTAAATTTCCTTTGTAGCTTTTATTTCCTTATTATCATTTTTTATTCTTTATTGTCAAATTCTCCTCTCTTTTCCTTGATTGGTTTTGCTAACAATTTTAACAATTTTATGGTCTTGTTTTTTTCCCTAAAAAAACAACACAAGATTTGTTCATTATTTCTAATGATTTTCATTTTCTAATTCATTATTTTCTGCTTTTACTTTTATTTGTTTCTTACTTGTTTTCTTTAGGTTTTTTTTTTTTTTCTAAGTTCTTATGTTAGGTGTTTAATTTTTTTTTGAAGAAAGAAAGTTTTATGCATAGTATTTATTATCAGTCTTGCCACAGTGAGTTAATTTAATGATTTACAATTCTTTTATAACATATACGATATTGAAATAATGTAATTCCATTTTTAAAGATCTAAAATGATTAAGTTGTTTTGAATATAGAAAAACTTGCCCCTTGTACTTAAATTGTAAGTCAGTATTGTAATTACTAGCAGGGTAGGACTAGAGCCTTCTTTAAGGCATCTCCATCTTATGGCCTTTGCACTAGGTGTTTCCTCTTCCAGGACTGCCCTTTCATCTATCTATTATTTATCGTTCTCATAGTTCAGGTTTAACCTCAGGTGTCATATCTTCAGGTCTTCTAAGAACACCCTATCCAAGGGGTTCCCTTGATACCCCCAATCATTCACCAACACCACTTACTTGTTTTGTTCTCTCGCGCTTCTATCGCCTGAAATTCTTGATTTTTTAATGCTTCTTTATATATTTCTTAGCTGCCCCCCAAACACAGGAATGTCCACTAGAGCACCTAGTCTATCGTGTTCAGGTTCTCTACCTATTACCCAGAACAAGTATAGTGGGTCCCCAAACTTCAGTGTGCATCAACATCATCCAGAGGGGTATTAAAGAAGATTTCTCAGTCCTACCCAAAGTTTCTGATACAGTAATTCTAAGGCTGGGCCTGAGAATTCAATTTTGTAATATGTTCCTAAGTAATGCTTGTGTAAGGAATTCATAAACTACAGTTCACAGCATAATCCACTGACGTTTCAACTGCTTGATGATTTTGAACACTATGCTTCAGCCAAGTAACAGATTCTCTCCCAAAGAGATAAATGTGAACATGAAATTTTTAAAGGATTAATTTTCAAAAAATTTCCAAGTATAAGCTTTAAGTCCCTCTTTCACTTTTTACGTGTAATTAGTATCATTTTTAATAGCTAACATTTACTGAATACTGACTCTTAGTGTCAAGCAGTACCCGAGGCACTTTTTATGTATTATCCTCCTGTCATCTTCTCAAAAACTTCACAAAGAACTATAATATCCCCATCTTACAGATGGGCCAACTAAAGCACAGGGACACCAGGTAACTTGCCTTGGTCATTTGCTGGCAAGCCAGCTTCAGATCCCAATTCTTAAATATGACGGTGCACAGTCTTACACAAGGTACACATTCCACCAACAGTAGATTTGGGAAAGTTAATATAAAATATACTCCTCTTTCCTGATTCATGGGTCACCTGAACAACAGGTTTTACAAGCTATGATTTTTTTCTCTTGCCCACCAACAGAATAGGAGATAAATAAGGAATTCTATACTTATACTACCAAAGGGAAATGTGCAATTACGAAACCTCAACACTAGACAAATACAGAGTATGTGTGTGATGTACTGGCTAGCTCTGTCTGTGAATGTTCCTGCAGTGTAAGAATTTCTTTATCCAAGGACAAGTTCTTTCACCTTCCCATCTGTCCTGTGAATTTTTAAATGTCTGAGACAGGTGGCCTGTTGGAAACCTAAAACCCTGTGGGTCTAAGATATGATTAAAATCTGATGTTAGGCTCTCTGATAAAGAAGATTCCTATGTTTAGGTAGGAATTTGTAAGTAACCTGCAAAATGTGTCAAAGATAACTTGAACCCTACATAACCAAAATCTCGTTAATTCTAGAATAGCACATGCTAGGACAAACTTTAGCTTGCTCAATTTCCCCACAGAAAACTACAGTGATGCCTACATACCACTGACATGAAGGAATAAAATGTAATCAAATAACCAATTTTTTATGGTTTGGGTTTTTTTCCCCCTTTCTGAATTTACTAGTGGTTTTAGAAACAACGTAGCCTGCTCTTCTTTTCTTAAAGAGTTCTAGTACACTAGTAGTTTATCAGTTTTATTCTTGATTCTATCTTTAGTAAATGTAACTACAGTTCTCCCAGCAATATTTATAAATACCGCATTAATGATAGTTAATAAAATCAGTTAATAATGCAAGCTGAGTTCCATAATTGCATATTACAGAGCTCATTGCAAAATATATTACTCAAAAAATCGTAACCATGATTATACTTCACATAAGTGCCTAGTGCATTGTGACTTCTCTGAAAACTAAAATGCACAAGAATTAAAAGGCTATTTGCCACGAACCACTCCCCAGTTTATATTTGTCAATGGAGAGTACAATACAATTTATTAAACACAATCCATTTCTTTCCTAGTAAAGGTGGAAGGAATTTAATTGAAATCTATTTAGTGAGAACTTAAATCTATGCTGAGTTTAAAGTTTGGCACAGAATACTAAGCAATGATCATGCAGATAATTAAAATTTTAAATGTTAAATGATTTATCGTCTAGTAAATAATTAAGGGAATTTAAAAATCCAAGTAAGGAAATGTTAGAGAGAATATATATTACCAATCTCTTTTCTAGAACAATAATATATGAGGGTACGTTGCCTACATTTTGTTACTGGTAATGTCAGAAGTGACTTTAAAAAGCTTTAGCAAACTTAATGAAATTAACCTAAATTGATTGCCATTCTGATCCAGCAGGTATTAAACACAAGGTAAAAACAAGGCCACTGTGACAAATTCAATAGATCAATCTGCAGTGATGCAAAAATCCAATAAATTGAAATTTAACTAGAGAATATTGCACAAATGCCAATCCCCTCTACAAAATAAAGGAGTATGCATTTGAGACTAAATTACTTACTGTAAATACCATGAAATCTATAATTGTGTTGTTCTTTGATTCTACAGCCTTTGACTGGTTTCCTTCATTTTTAATGTTCCTATGTTTTATTATTTTCAGTGCACAGACTGCATCACCTAGGCCTCCTCATTGCTCTTTGTTCATTCAATCATAAATCTTTACTAAGTAGAGATCTATCTTTGCCAAAGAAATACACCTTTCCAAAGAAGTTTTTAAAGAAGTTTAAATTAATGAACAGAATACCAGAGGACATCTGAAGAGACAGAAGTCTCTTTACAGTAGTGAAAATATGATAATATTAAAAAATTTAAAACTGAGCACTATTACTCACCATTCTGATGTTGCTGGAATCCCCAAAACAGAAATAAATACAAGCAGAAGAATGTGCATGTATTTGTCATCTACAATATCACATCGGGGAAAATACCTACACAATTTCTGCTGACACAGTTTCTGTAGATCACATCCCTTGCCCCTATACCTCAGGTTAGCTTGTTGAATTTTGTCAGAAAGAAAAAAATCTCTTCCATGAATGTGTTTCATCTACCCAGGAGCTATGACTCTGGTTTATATTCATATTTCTTAAGCAACTAGCACAGTGTGTAATATACAGTCTTTACTAAAAACAAAACAAAACAAAACAAAAACAACTTTGAAATTATTTGAAAGTACACAGGAGAAAAGTAAAATAATAGATGGAAGAAAGGCAGTCGGGAAGGAGAAGAAAAGGTTGTCAGAAGGGGTACACGGAAGTGGTTTGAACTGGCTTTGAAAAATTCTTCCATCAAAGCAAAAAATTGAGCATGACTACCCCAATTTCAAACAGTGTTTTTATACCAACAGACATTCAGATTATCATGCCAGGGATGAAATTTGTCAACAGGGGAACAGCACTGATCACGAGGCAAAAGTTTTAAACTAGGGTCAGCAAACAATTGCCTGTGGGCCAAACTTGGCTCACCACCAGTTTTTATAGATACATGAGCTAAAAATAGCTTTTATGTTTTCAAATCGTTTTTAAAAATCCAAAGAATATTTCATAGCATGTGAAAATTATATGAAATTCAAATTGCAGTGTCCAGAAATAAAGTTTGATTGGTACACAGAAACCTTGATCAGGAACATAAATCAACTGCATGTATCCAATCTGACTGTACTAACCTAAAAGTTAAAATTCTGGATAGAAAACCCTGGGTAGAGGCCTTAAAAGGTCATTTTCCAGGCAGACCTTAGAGTTTTCCTTAAAACGACAATATCAAAATCAGTCTGAACACAGTACAAAACAATTTTGTCAATATCTTGCATGTTACTAATTGCCATCTTGGTTTGTTAGGAAGCAGAGTAAGAATCAAAAGTCCTGGAATCTTTTTCTGAAAGGAACAGAAATGACTGATGTTACTGTACTTTAGGTATCTTTTTTTTTTTTTTTTTTAGTATTTATCATCTCTTTATGGGACCAACACCCTTAGCATCTTGAAAAGATGAATGGTTTTAGACTTGTAAAAGCCTTCAGCATCAGTGAATGAAGGTGGCGTCACAAGTACAATGTCCTCTCAGTGGTAAAAAGGAGTCAGTGAGCATGTGTCCCTGTGTAAAGGTGGCCTGTAAACCATGAAGCAGGAGACACCTGGTCTATGGGCTTCAACTCTCAGCTTCTGACCACTAAACGCTCACAGACATTAACCTAGGATTAATAGCGAACATTTTCAAAAAGATTATGGGGCTTCCCTGGTGGCACAGTGGTTGAGAGTCTGCCTGCCAATGCAGGGAACACGGGTTCGAGCCCTGGTCTGGGAGGGTCCCACATGCCGCGGAGCAACTAGGCCCGTGAGCCACAACTACTGAGCCTGCGCGTCTGGAGCCTGTGCTCCGCAACAAGAGAGGCCGCGATAATGAGAGGCCCGCGCACTGTGATGAAGAGCGGTCCCCGCTCGCCGCAACTAGAGAAAGCCCTCGCACAGAAACGAAGACCCAACACAGCCAAAAATAAATAAATAAATTAATTAATTAATTATAGAATTAGCATATGGCCTATCAATAAAAATAATATTATGCACACATTCTTTAGGCTCAAAGGTGAGTTAAGTAAAAGTGTAGTCAGGAGCATAAAGCAAGGGCAAACTTGTGCAAGGCCAACTAATCTCATACGTGTAATGCTACATCCATCAGCACAGCTGTCAATGCAGTGAACTGGAGACCTGGCTTTGCTTTAGAAATAGCTCCAGCAGCTCACCACCAAGGCTCTGGGAGGCAGAGCGGAAATCCAAATAAGGAAGTAGCAGCAGCAAACAGGGAAGAGAGAAGGCCAACTCTACCAATATCCTTCCATACTGCAATCTCTAAGATTTATGCAGCTAAGAGGTTCCCATGAAAAGATGGCAGCCTGGACCGACACTGAACGCTCTCCTGATACCACACTAAAACCACAGTAAAGATTACTTTTTAAATGACATGCACCCGTAAGAATAGGGAAAACAGCAGAAGAGCTATCAGCCATAAAATTTTTCTAGGTGGTAGGAAGATGGATTAGCAGCAACTGGCTGACCACCACTGAGACAAAGGGAACCAAAGCCGATAGGACGGAAAGTTAAGACATAACCCCGTATACCACAGAAGTCACAAAGGTTTTAGGACCTGGAGCACCAGTGATGTATGGAACTGGCAGAGTGATGTTGTAGGAAAGCATGCAGCTAAAATAAGGAGGATTGTAGGAAAGCTGTTTGAGAAGCAATTAGATGTCAGTCCAGGGGCTAGGACTACCTCTGTGGAAATAAGAGTGGGAGGTCCTAGAGGTTTATTCTCTGGAGACGGATAAACTAGGGGATAACCAGGAGCAGCTGAAGACCCAAAACAGGGAGATTAAGTGATCATACACACTCTGAGAACCCCACCCTTTTCCCCCAGGGCTTCCAGAATACCTGCAGCCCTCCAAGGCAAGAGGTCGAAAGTTGCGTCTTTGAGGAAGCTGACCAGTCCAACAGGAGAAATTTAAAGATAACAGATGTTGGGGTTCCCTACAGTGTTCACCTGGACTACCCAATGACGAAGTTCAAAGTCAACAAACCCAATTAATGCACTCAGAATGTCCAATCCACTTAACCAGAAATTGACCATCAAAGATTACAAGACAGCTGATGAAGTCTCTAACATGGACTAAAAATACCAGATGAAACAAACAGAAAATGGTAACTTGAAGAAACAGGCTAAGCAAAGAGAAGAAAAGTGAAAAACAAATATATTTTTATTATTAGTCATCACAGAAAACAGAAATTGCATCTAGAAATTGGAACAGGACAGAATAAAAAGAACATTTAGAGAACAAAAAGGTCTTAAAAATTAAAACTATAATATGAATGAGAAAAAAAAATCAGTAAAGAATTAGAGTAAAATTTTAAGGCAATCTCCTAGACAGCAAAGCAAAAAGATAAAGTAAAAATATAAGAAAACAAATGGTTCACAAATTCCAACATCCAAATAGGCATGCTAGAATGGGAACAAGAAAATAGGAAAGAAGTCAAAGTAGTTATTCAAGAAGATTTTCCAGAACTGAAGGATAAGTTTCCAGATTAAGAGCCCACTGAGATCCCAACACACTGAAA